>NC_055697.1:34268821-34568821 GCF_017639745.1 Melanotaenia boesemani
CTCTATATTGGGATTAAAGCTTTAGCTGCTTAAGACTGGTTTTACACGGGAGAATAATAACTTCAGCTTCTACAGACTGGTTTGTACTGGGATTAAAGCTTCAGCTTCTACAGACTGGATTGTACTGGGGATTAAATCTTTAGCTGTTATAGACTGGTTTATACTGGTATTTTGAGGTTCAGCTTCTACAGACTGGTTTATACTAGGATTAAAGTTTCAGTGTCTAAAGACTGGTTTATACTGGGAATAAAGCTCCGTCTTCTACAGACTGGTTTTCATTGGGATTAAAAGCTTCAGCTGATAAAGACTGGTTTATACTGGGATTAAAAGCTCTAGCTTCTACAGACTGGTTTATACTGGGAGTAAAAGCTGCAGCATCTAAAGACTGGTTCATACTGGGAATAGAGCTCCGACTTTCTACAGACTGATTTATACTGGGATTATAAGCTTCAGCTTCAACAGACCTGGATTATGCTGGGATTAAAAGCTTCAGCTTCTAAAGATTGTTTATACTGGGATTAAAAGCTCTAGCATCTACAGACTGGTTTTAAACTGGGAGTAAAAGCTTCAGCGTCTAAAGATTGGTTTATACTGGGAATAGAGCTCTGACTTCTACAGGCTGGTTGATACTGGATTTATAAGCTTCAACCTTCACATACTGGATTATGCTGGTATTAAAGCTTCACCTTCTACAATATTTTATAATGGATTAAAAGCTTCAGCTTCTACAGACTGGTTTTTAGTGGGATTAAAGCATCAGCTTCTGCAAGCTGGTTTAGCCTACGATTAAAAGCTCCAGCTGATATATACTGGTTTATACTGGGATTAAAGTTTCAGTGTCTAAAGACTGGTTTATACCGGGATTAAAAGCTCTAGCTTCTACACACTGGTTTATACTGTGATTAAAAGCTCCAGCTTCTAAAGACTGGTTTATGCTGGGAATAAAGCTCCGACTTCTACAGACTGGTTCATACTGGGATTAAATGGTCCACCTTCTAATGACTGCATTATGCTGGGATTAAAAGCTCCAGTTGCTACAATGTTTTATAATGGATATAAAGGCTTCACCTTCTTACCAGACTGTGTTTACTGGGATTAAAAGCTTCAGGGTACAAACTCTGGCTGTAGAAAATGCTGGTCTCAGAGAGTCGGTAAAATCCCTCACCGAGGACTTGACCCGTCTCTCGAAGGAAAATAAGAAGAAAAATCAGGTAAAGACCCGACACTTCCATCCAGTTTACAGTCCCAGTTTCATTAATAAATGTAGATCTTAAATAAGTTAGCAAAGCTTTGGCCAGAAGAATAGAAAAATAACCCCTCTAATAATACATCCTGGACCAAACAGGCTTTATTAAAGGTAACATTCCTCTACTAACATGCGTAGATTAATTAACATCATAGATTATTCTACTCTACATAATCTTACTTTGGCTTTTAACCCTAGAGAGCAGGATCATTAGGCTAGGTCTTTTAATTTAATTATATTTTTATCTGTTATTTTACTGTTTTAAACTGCTTGTTTTATTATGATTTGATGTTTTATTTGTTGTAATTTTATCTGTACAGCACTTTGGGTACCCTGGGGTATGAGAAGGTGCTATATAAATAAAGGTTGATTGATTGATTGATTGACCTGGAATCCACAGTCATTTCTTTAGACGCAGAAAATGCATTTGACCGAGTAAACTGGAAATTTTTATTTGCAACGTTAAACAAATTTGGGTTTGGGTCATCGTTCATAGATTGGATAAAAATATTATATAACAACCCAAATGCATGTGTGAAGACCAATGATCAAACTTCTCCAAGCTTCTGTTTGCAGAGAGGCACCAGACAGGGCTGCCCGCTTTCTCCATCACTCTTTGCTATTTTTATTGAACCCCAAGCTGCTGCCATAAGACAAAATAAAGAGATTAAAGGAATCCATGCCAAAAATATAGAACACAAGATAAGTCTTTATGCTGATGATGTATTACTTTTCCTCCAGAACTCACCGACATCTCTCCCCCAGACAATCACACTTATTAACACATTCTCATCAATATCTGACTACTCTATTAACTGGTCTAAGACTATTATTATGCCCATCAACTGTGACCTACAAAACATACCCAATACTACAATACAGTCTGGAAACATTAGATATCTAGGCATAGAACATTTCCCCCAGGTTATCAGAACTAACAAAGCTAAATTATGTCCAGCTACTTAAAGCAATAGAGGATGATCTCTCACGGTGGAGGCGCTTACCCATATCACTCATGGGGAGGGTTGCCACAGTTAAAATGATGGTTCTATCTAAAGTAAACTACCTGTTTTCAATGATACCCACTAAACCATCCTCCAGCTGGTTTAAGTCACTGGACTCACATATATCAAAATTCTTATGGAAAAATAAGCCATCACGTATCAGTCTAAAAACTTTACAACAGACTAAAGATAGAGGCGAATTGGAGCTACCCAACTTTAATCATGTTTTCTTAGCTAACAAGCTGCAGTATATCTCCAAATGGCTTAAACCTAGCAGTCTGGATGAATCATGGTTAGATGTAGAGCAAACATTGTGTGAGGATATGTTTATCTCTGACCTGCCATTCATCAGCTCAACCATCAAAACACATAAGTGTTTTAAAAGCATCAATATCAGTTCCTCCTTAGTGGCTTGGTGGGATTTTCTAAAAATAACCAAATCCTCACTTTTTCCATGTAAGTTTACACCCCTCTGGAACAACCCTGACATCCTGCAAAACAAAAAGCTTATCAATTTTACTCAATGGAAAAATAAAGGAATAAAACAGTTAGAACATATAATAGAAAATGGAAACTTCTTATCATTTAATATTCTCACTTCACAATATGGAATCAGTAGCAAAACATTTTTAGAATATCACCAGCTTAAATCTATTATATGTAAAAAAAATATACCATTAATCAATTAAACTTACAGCTACCTATTAGGGTGGCAGAATTCATGAATCTCAATGCCCCAAAGCTATTATCAAAAACATATAGACTATTATCTAAACTAGAAGACTCAATCTGTCTTCCAACTTCAAAATGGGAGGGTGACTTATCCAGTAACTTTAATAAAGATAAATGGTCACAAATATGTTTAAACACCTTTAAAATTACTAAAAATTCAAATATGCAACTAATACAATTCAAAATTCTGCATAGAACTCATTATACAGGACAAAGGATGTTCAGGATGGGTCTGTCACAATCAAACATCTGCACACACTGCAATGAAAACACACCAGATACCTACCTCCATGCCTTGTGGTCCTGCACACCTGTCCGCAGGTTCTGGCTTCAGGTATGTGTGGACATGTCAACATGGTTTAAATGTAATATTCCTACAATCCCCGCACTATGTCTACTAGGTGACTTGGGTGACATTAATATGGCAATTAACTCTGCACACATGATACGCACAGCATTATGCATCGCAAAGAAAACTATCCTTGTGAACTGGAAAAACAAAAATAATCTGTGTATTCAGCAGTTTAGGAATCTCTTAGTTGACCACATCAGTAATGAGACAATGTCTGCCTCCTTAAAGAACTATTTGGCTGAATCTCATTCCTTCTGGTCCCCTGTGCTTAGTTCCATCACTTAGTGTAGGTGGAGGACTGTGACCTCGTTGCTATGGGGGTTTGAGAAATGGCCGGGAGTAACTGGTGGTTGCTGGTTTTTTGTGGATGCCCGTGATGCGGGACCGGGCTGCTCTGCGGTGGGGGTGGCTCTGAGTCTGGCCCCGTCGGGGGCTGGGGGGGCCAGCGGTTGGAGTCGCCTTGTGGCGGGGGGTGAGGCCACTGGTGGTGCCTGGGTTGGTGGGCGTCGGTCCTGAGCCGGGTGGCCGGGCTATTCTGGGGCGGGCTGGGCGGGGGTTCTGGGCTCTGGTGCCCGGGGGTGGTCCTCCTCCCTCCGGGGTGGTGGGCTCCGTATGTGCCTGGGGTCTGGGCCTGCCCGGATGTGCTGCCGTGGTGTGGGTTGGTGCATGCCCTGGTGTCTGGTTGACACCCTGGGACCCAGGGTATGGCCCGGGGGCAGGGGGGGTGTAGGGGTTTGAAGGAGGGCTGAGTGGGATTCGGGGGATTATAGGGGGAGGTGCTGGGGTGTGAGACAGGGATGCTTGTGTGTTGTGTGTGTGTGTCTATACTTTGGATGTTTGTGTGAATGGGGGGGTATGTTTGTGTGCGTGCGTATGCATGTGTTAGGATGAGTGGGGGTGTGTCTGGGGAGTGAGAGTGGGAGGGTTGGATGCTGTGCGAGTGTTTACATTTTTTGGGTGGGGCTGAGAGGGCATATATGAGTTAGGATGAGTGGGAGTGTGCAAGGAAATAGGTGTGTGCATGTGTTTCTGTGTGTGGTTGGGGTGGGGTTAAGTGCACTGGTGGGGGGGGGGCCTGGGCGGGCCTGGGGGTGGTGGGCCATGGGTCTGCCGCTGTCCCCATCCTCTCATTCCCCCTTTCGGGGTGTGGGGGGGTGGGAACTTTCTGGGGTGGGTGGCGGCTCACTGGCTGCGGTCCCTGAATGGCCCGGTCGTGGGGGGCGGCCTCTCCTGGCCTGTCTTGCCCTGGGGGGCCTCCTGGGGAGCAGGGGTGCCTAATGCCACTAAAGGCTCATCATCCAGAAGGAAGTTTGCCCCGGGGCCGGGTCCCGGGGTGGCTGCACTGGTGAGCTGCTGGCTCTATGGGGGTTGGGGCTCGCTGTCCGCTGGTCCGCCTGGGGTGTCCCCCACGGGGCATGGTGGGAGGGTTGTGTGTGGTGTGATTGTGTGGTGGTGAGTGATTGTGGGTGCGGCACGGGGGAGGGTGTGAGTGTGGGGTTATATGGGGTGCAGGTTGAAGTAGATGGGGAGTGGGGGGAGGGGGCCGATAGCACCCTGGTTCCCGGGGTGTGCGGCTGGAACATCGGGGTGTGTGCTGGCCTACGCCGGGTGGCTGTCTGGGGGGCCTGGTCCTCCTAGGCATGTTGCGGGCCCTCTGCCTTTGGGGGGTGGGGCGGCCGCCTCTAGGCTCCTGGGGCCCTGGGCCCTTCGCTTGGGCTGCCCTGGGTGGGCCGGTGCCTGGCGGGGCCGGCGGCTGCTGATCTTGGCCCACTGGGGCCTGTGCCCCGGGACCGTGGGGGCCTCTTGCTGGGGCTCTCCTCTGCCGCCCTTCGGGTGGGGCTGGAGTTGTCTTCGTGGTGGGGTGGCATGGGTTGGTGCTCCGGGTCTGCTGCTGAGGGCCCGGCCCAGGCCCTGGTCTGCCTCTGGCCTCCGTGGAGGCGAGGTCGCATTTGCATGATCTCACTCACCACTCTTCATCACTGATCACTCCTTGTTTCTCATGCTCTGCATGCTGACACAGTCACTGAGTTGTCTAGTGGGTTTTTAATATTAAGCGATAATTATAAAACAAAAAAAAAATTTTGCATTTTTCCTGTGAGTTAGTATCTGGTCGCTGTTATGTCTTTTTGATTTGATTTGGTTATTATTTAAAACCTCTTAATGACTGGCAGCCCTGTTTTTTTTGTTTTTGTTTTTTGTTTTTTTTTTTTGTTTTGTTGTTTGTTTGTTTTTTTCTGTGTGTGTGTTTCTGCTTTTGTAAAAGTTGTAGGAAATGTTCTGGTGTGTTCATGTACAGGTGTAACAGTTTGTTGTCTGGTGATGGTGTGGATTGAAGGGTCGTTTTCCTTCTGTCTGTGATCTTTTTGTCTCCTTTCTTCTTTCCCTTTTGCTCTTTTTGCTATTTTCCATCTTTTTCTGTCCCCTCCGGTCAGGTCCAGCAAGATTACATAGATTCCATGATTCAACGTAAATAAATAAATAAATTAATCAGATTATCAAGAGGAGCCTTACCCACAGGCCTCCCCTTGGCAGAGCAAATTTGTTCAGCACGATATAGCAACCAGATTATCATTTTGCTTGCTATGATGCTGGACAGGACAAGTTTAAAAAAAAAAAGAAAAAAAAAAAAAAAAAAAAAAGAGATAATTCTTTTTTTTATTTTTCCTGTGAGTTAATATCTGGTCGTTGTTACTTTCATGATATGTCTTTGCCCGCAACATGCCTAGGAGGACCAGGCCCCCCCAGACAGCCACCCGGCGTAGGCCAGCACACACCCCGATGTCCCAGCCGCACACCTCGGGAACCAGGGTGCTATCGGCCCCCTCCCCACCTACTCCAATCTGCACCCCATATAACCCCACACTCACACCCTCCCCCACGCCTCACCCACAAGCACTCACCACCACACAATCACGCCACACACAACCCACCCACCATGCCCCGTGGGGGACATACCAGGCGGACCGGAGGAGCCATGCGGGGTGGAATGGAGGAGACCATTCAGTGGTCTGCTTGGATGCACCCCGTGGCGACTCGCCTCTCAGTTTTAATTGCACCGAGACACCAAAACACAAGAAACACAACACACAAACAAACACCTGGGGGGCATGGCATGGCATGCGGTGCCCCCCCACCCACCCACAGAGCCAGCAGCCCACCAGCGCAGCCACTCCAGGACCCGGCCCCTGGGCAACCACACCCCTCCCCCCCCCCCTGCCCCCAGCCACACACAGGGGAACAGGGGTGTGAGAGGTCCCCAAAACCCTTTCCCTCCCCGCTCCTGACTGTTTATGTAGTGTGTGTTGTGTGCAATTAAAATTGAGGGGCAGTGACTGCAATGAGCCGCGAGCCGGGCCACCTAAGTGGCCCCGCCCGCCATGCACCGCATGCCATGCCCCCCAGGTGTTTGTTTGTGTGTTGTGTTTCTTGTGTTTTGGTGTCTCGGTGCAATTAAAACTGAGAGGCGAGTCGCCACGGGGTGCATCCAAGCAGACCACTGAATGGTCTCCTCCATTCCACCCCGCATGGCTCCACGCCTCCCAACTCCCTACGTGTGTGTGTGTGTGTGTGTGTGAGAGAGAGAGAGAGAGAGAGAGAGAGAGAGAGAGAGAGAGAGACAGAGAGCGGGAAGTAAGAGGGGTCCGGGGATGTACGTCCAGAGGGAAGCAAACAAGATTACATAGACTCCGTGATTCAAAGTAAATAAATAAATAAATGAATCAGATGAGGAGCCTTACCCATAAGCCTCCTCTTGGCAGAGCAAATTTGTTCAGCAAGATAAAGCAACCAGATTATCATTCTGCTGCTACGATGCTGGAAAGCCCAAGTTAATAAAAATAAATAAATAAATAAAATAAAATAAAATAAACTTCAGGGTATTCATACTGCTGTATAGTGGGATTGAAGCTTCAGCTGCTACAGTCTGGTTTATACTAGAATTAAAAGCTCATGCTTCTACAGACTGGTTTATACTGGGAATAAAAGCTACAGTTTATTCAGATTGGTTTATAATGGGATTAAAAGCTCCACCTTCTACTATATTTTATAATGGGATTAAAAGCTTCACCTTCTACAGACTGGTTTATACTGGGATTAAAAGCTCCACCTTCTACTATATTTTATAATGGGATTAAAAGCTTCACCTTCTACAGACTGGTTTATACTGGGATTAAAGATCCAGCTTCTACAGACTGGTTTTCACTGGGATTAAAAGCTTCAGCTGCTACATTCTTGTTTATACTGGGATTAAAGCTTCATCTTCACCAGTCTGGTTTATAACGGGATTAAAGCTTCAGCTTCTGCAGACTGGTTTATACTGGGATTTAAAGCTACAGCATATACAGATTGGTTTATAGTGGAATTAAAATCTCCACCTTCTACAGACTGGTTTATACTGGGATTAAAGCTTCAGCTGCTACAGTCTTGTTTATACTGGGATTAAAGATCCAGTTTCTACAGACTGCTATTTACTGAGATTAAACCTTCAACTTTTACAGACTACAGAGGTTTATATTGTGATTAAATGTACAGCTGCTAAAGACTGGTTTATACCGGGAATCAAAGCTCCAGCTGCTACAGGCTGGTTTATACTGGAATCAAAGCTTCAGCTTCTGCAGACTGGTTTATACTGGGATTAAAAACTTCAGGTTCTACTCACTGGTTCATTGTGAAATAGAACAAGAATGACCAAAAAAGATTTAAAAAGAAAAAATTTAGGGTGTTGCAGACAAAATACACAAACATTTCAGTGAATCTATTTCCTCAGTTAGTTATTTCAGGAACAAAGAAGGAAGCGGAGGAACAGCAGGGTCATAACATAGCATAAAATCCTGGAATCAGCCTTCAATGTGCACGCACACACACACACACACTCCATGCATTGTTAATGGGAGTGAAGCAGTCTGTGTTTGACTGCGGGTGAGTGAGGAGGCGGCGAGACGTCAAACAGCATCAGCATCAATGTGAGCAGAGCTCCAGTTTGGCCTAGCGCCGCCCTGCCGCTGCAACACCAACACTGCAGCCCACTCTGCCTTGTTTCTGACCTCCGACCCGAGACTGCGATGGTTGGATGCTTTACTGGCAGGAAATGGATGATGTTGCTGAGGAACAGGAGGTTTTCCGTCTGCTGTCTTAGGTTTAAAAACCTTCAGACACAGTTAAACAGCAGCTGGTTCCCAGTTAGACCAGCAAAGCTGTACCTGATGGTTGAAATGGTGGTTAAAGGAAACATATAGAGTTTATTACCACAGAAACCATCTCTAATCAATGTAACCTGATCCAGACTGAGGGGATTAATGGAGCTAAAATGTCACATTACAGTGGTTAAGGGATGTGGATTATTTTTTAAATGATTACATAACAATGTTGTGTCTTAAATGGACCCTAGCATGAACTATCTATAAGAAAAACTCAGATTGAGCTGAAAAATTTGTTTGCAACAGTCAGCTTTCTTTCTTTCTGCAGAACTCCATGAAAAACTGTTGATGCAAAGATGAGGATGGTCTAGAGATCCAGCTCAGTGGCCTCCACAATACGGAAACCAAACAAAACTATAAAGACGGTCCTTCACCTGGAAAAATACTGAGACCTGGACTGTCTGACCTGATCAGAGGAGTCAGGCAAGGTCTGAAAAGCATGTATAGAGGTGGTAGGTCTCATCAGAACACTGGTGTTTATTTTCAGAACAGAAACACAAACAAGCAGAAGTTTAAATACAAATCTATAGAGGGATTGACTTCATTCACTAATCTGGATCCAGGATTAATACCTCCACCACGGCGGAGGTCATGTAGTCCATCAATGTAACTGTCCGTCCGTCAGTCCATCTGTCTCTCTGTCTGTCAGCAACATAACTCCAAAAGTTATGGATGGGTTTTGATGAAATTCTATTCTATTCTATTTTACAGTCATGTAGCAGACACTTTTATCCAAAGCTACTTACATTTGAAAGTAAGAACAACACAAGCATGAATTCAAACAAGATGGACGTCATAATTAAGTGGTAGTCAGACTGCTGGAGCCCAGTTGGACCAGGTGCTGTCATGTAGTGCTAGAGGCAGTGCTTTTATTTTTTTGTTTGTTTTGGGGTTTTTCTTTTTTTTTTTTTTTTTTGTGTTTGTTTGTTTTTTGTTTTTTGTAAGTCATTTTGTTTAAATACGAGATCATGATTTCATCTTACAACATCATCTTGGGCATAAGTGCAGCAGCTTCTTCAGTACCTGGTTGAACCAAAGAGCTGGACAAATCTTTCTAACTCATTCTGAGTAGAAGAGTTAAGCTAAGTGTGGAAATGTTCCTTAAACAACTGAGTCTTTAGCTTGCTTTTAAAAGTGGATAAGGACTCTGCGGATCGGACGGAGTTTGGTAGATCGTTCCACCACCGGGGAACAACAGAGGAGAAGAGTCTAGCTACTGATGTGGTGCCACCTTGTGGTGGGAGCACTAGGCGTCTTTCACTGGCAGAGCGTAACTGTGGAGAGGGAGGGTCAGGCCATCAGTGAGGATCAAACCTCAACATCAAACCTCCAGGACAGGTTTCAACACACGAACTGGAGTGTGTTTGCTCTCCAGGTCACCTGCGACTCGCACACTGACATTGACACTTATACTTCGTCTGTTCTGGATAATTGACAGTATCACGACAAAGAAGCAGACCACCACGTACCCTAATCAGAAGTCATGGATGAACAAGGAGGTGCGGCTTCTGCTGAAGGCCCGTAACACTGCCTTCAGATCAGGTGATGCACAGGCTTACAGCACATCCAGGGCAAACCTGAGAAGGGGCATCAAAAAGGTCAAATACTTCTAAAAACCCAAGATAGAGGGTCACTTTTCTAACTGTGACCCCAGAAGTATGTGGCAAGGTATTCAGGCCATCACACACTACAAACCCAGCAACCCCACCCCCACAGCTATGGATACCTACTTCCTGAACAAGCTTAATGACTTCGAGAGGGGCAACACAAACAAAGACACTGCTGCCAAGACCACACTGTCAGCAGACCACCAGCCCCTCACACTGTCCTCCACTGATGTCTACACAGCGCTGAGCCGGATCACAAGCATGAAAGAGTCAAGCTGCACGCTTATCTGTGGCGGTAAGGAAGGATTGGCTGGAAAGACAATAAGCTCGGTCTTGGACAGATTTAGCTGAAGGTGGCGATCCTTCATCCATGCGGAGATATCAGCAACATGCTGATATTCGCATTGAGACGGTTGTGTTGTCAGGTGGGAAAGAAAGGAAAAGCTGAGTGTCATCTGCATAGCAGTGGTAGGAGAAACCATGAGAGCTAATGATGCACTGAGTGAGGAGGTGTATAGTGAAAAGAGAAGAGGGCCAAGCACCGAGCCCTGAGGCACCCCTGTTGTCAGCCCATGTGATCTGGACACGCTCCCTCGCCAAGATACTCTGAAGGATCTTCCTGAGGCAGGACATAAACCATGCGTTTTGACACCAGAGGACAGAGTTTGTCCAGAGAGGAGGCGAGAGAGGAGCAGAGTGTTTCTGTAGCCTCATTAACAGACAGTAAGGAGAAGTCTGAGTGGGAAGGGAGGGTAGAGGAAACCTCATCAGACAGCTGTGTAGGTCTGAGGGATCTCAAGTTTCTGCGGTAGGACACCATTTTTGGAGCCGCTTGAGTGACATGAGGAAGGAAGACAGAGAAATTAACCAGGAAGTGGTCTGAGAGATGCAGCGGGGTGACGGACAGGTCGGCTGTGGAGCATTTTCTGGTCAGTACCAAGTCAAGAGTTTTACCAGCTTTGTGTGTTGGAGGAGTCTGAACCAGTTTGAGATTGAAAGAGTAGATGAGAGCCAGAAAGTCAGTTGCTGTGGTTTGCCAATGTGAATGTTCATGTCTCCCATGACAATTAGTGATGTGTCATCATCAGGAATGTCAGAGAGAATCATGTCCATTTCAGAGACAAACTCATCTATATTCAATTCAATTCAATTCAAACTTTATTTGTATAGCCCTTTTCATACATTGTCATGCAATACAAAGTGCTTTACAGTGTAAAAACATATATTAAAAATCTAAGAGTAGAATAATGCAAATGCTATCTACTTTACATTTCAAATCACACACATTCACACACACGCACACACACACACCCAAGCGCGCAACACACAGCACAAACAGATGATGCCACTCTTCTTTTCATAGAATTAAAACTATTCCTTCTAGTTCCTGTCTCTTTAACTGAAACGGTTTAAGAACAAAGTTTGAGAGAGAGATCTAAAAGACAAGATAAAAGACGATTGGCTTGACACCACTGTGAGGAAGCAGTACCTTGGGGACCCATCCACACCATGAGCGCCCCACCAGCAACCACAGAGGCCATCGCCACAGGAGCCGCCAAGATCGGGTCAGGCGAGGGCCCCCACCACAGCCACAGGACTGCAATGCAGGGCCCGTCAGCCATCCCGTCCAGGTCGACCCCCGCAACGACAACCCTGCAGGCTGGAGAGACAGCCCACGATGTGGAGGATCCCCATGAGGGAACACCGGAGCTAGAGGATAAAAGATAAAAAAGATAAAAGCTGAAAATAAAACACAGTATAAGATATTTAAAAGAGCATAAATAAATCAACGTAATAAGAACAATAAAAGAAAATTAATATATATTAAAAAGTCAATTTAAGACCAAGATACAAATGAGTGATAAAAATAGACAAAATAGATAAATAGATTAATTAAAATAACTGAATAAATAAACTAATGATATTGTTAGTCAAATAACTAAATGATTAAGAAGTTCAATTAAAAGCTAAGCTAAAAAGATGTGTCTTGAGCCTCTTTTTAAAAGCATCTACAGTCTCTGCAGACCTGGCAGGCCGTTCCACAGGCGAGGGCCACAATATTGGAACGTGGCCTCGCCATGTGTTTTGGTCCTCGCCTTAGGAACGACCAAAAGGCCGGTACCAGAGGACCTCAGGGTCCGCGAGGGTCTGTAGTCTAAAAGCAGGTCAGATAAATAAGAAGGCCCAAGACCATTAAGACATTTATAAACAAGTAAGAGAACCTTAAAATCAATCCTGAAACGCACGGGGAGCCAATGCAGCGATTTTAAAACTGGTGTAATGTGTTCCCGCCCCCCTGGTCCTCGTCAGAACTCGTGCCGCTGAGTTCTGGAGTAACTGTAAGCTAGAAGTACTCTTTTTGGGAAGACCAGAGAGCAGGGCATTACAGTAATCTAATTTACTAAAAATAAAAGCATGCATCAGCACCTCCGTGCTGGCAAGAGAGAGAAACGGGCGGACTCTGGCGATGTTTTTAAGATGATAAAAGCCTGTCTTTGTCACATTTCTAATGTGTGGAATAAAGTTCAGCTCAGAGTCGAAAAGAACACCCAGATTTCTCACACACTGAGAAAGTTTAAAGTCTTGTAGTTTGCATGAGATGCTCCCTCTCTTGTCTTCAGGACCGATAATTAAAACCTCAGTCTTGTCCTGGTTGAGCTGTAAGAAGTTCTCTGCCATCCATGACTTTATATCTAAAATACAGTTTAAAAGGGTGTTAACTGGTTCTAGGTCATCAGGAGACACAGCGATGTAAAGCTGCGTATCATCAGCATAGCTGTGAAAAGCAACGCCATGTCTCCTGATCACGTCCCCAAGTGGCAACATGTACAGGTTAAAGAGTATTGGGCCTAAAATTGATCCTTGGGGAACCCCACACTGCATTTCATGGATTCTTGAGGAGCATGTATCCATACTTACGAAAAATTTACGATCCGTGAGATAGGAGTAAAACCATTTAAGAACAGTGCCTGAGAGGCCCACCATACTTCTGAGTCTGTGTATTAAAATCTGGTGATCCACTGTGTCGAAGGCGGCACTAAGATCCAGCAGCACCAGAACAGAAAGTTTCTGTGCATCTAAGTTACACCTAAGGTCATTAACAATCTTTAAGAGGGCCGTCTCAGTACTGTGGTTCATCCTAAAACCAGATTGATATCTTTCTGAAATACTTTGTTCAATTAAAAACTCATTTAATTGGCTAAAAACAACTTTTTCAATCATTTTACTTAAAAACGGTAAGTTGGATACAGGTCTGTAGTTATCAAGAATGTTAGGGTCTAAATTACTCTTCTTCAGAAGGGGCCTGACCACCGCTGTTTTATAGGCAGATGGGAAGACACCCGTCTGAAGAGAGTAATTTACTATGTTTAAAAGCTCAGACTCAAAGAAACCATAAAACCTTTTTAAAAGAGATGTGGGAATTGGGTCTAAAAGGCAGGTAGTTGGCTTTAGCTGGGAGAAAACCCGACCAAGCATCTTTTGCATCAACCAGGACAAAACTCTCCAGTGTTTCCTCTGGTAAAAATGCTTCAGATATGTTAAAATCAACATGTTGTTGAGATAAAAGATTCAATCTGATAGCACTGATTTTACCTCTGAAGTGGTCTGAAAAGCCCTCACATGCAGCCTCTGATGCTGGCATGGAGGACTTATTAAAATCTGTGTTTATTAAATTATCTATTGTTCTAAAAAGGAATCTGGGGTTATTTTTATTTTGTGCAATAAGGTCTGAAAAATGGAGGGTTCTTGCTTGTTTTACTGCATTATTATAGATGTACTGTTGTTCATGAAAAATCTCAAAGTGGATGTTTAATTTAGTTTTTCTCCATTTTCGTTCTGCTCTCCTGCATTTCCTTTTTATTTCTTTGATGCTCTCATTTATCCATGGTGATTTGGTTTTATCTTTTATAGATTTTGTTTTTAGTGGAGCAGCAGCATCAATAGCGGATTTAAGTTTGCAGTTAAAATGATCAACAATAAGATCACAGGATGCAGGTAAAAACTGAGCAGAGGTATGATGTAAAATGTTAATAAAATTTGCAGCCACTTCAGAAGTAATATATCGCTTCCTCACAGTTCTCACTGGGGCCTCCCGCTGCCTAAAACTGGTGATGTTAAAAAACACACAGTAGTGGTCAGACACAGCCAGGTCAACAACAGAGGACACACCCGTGGACAGGCCATACGTAATGACCAAGTCCAGGGTGCGTCCTCTGTTATGAGTCGGCTGTGTGACAAGTTGTTTGAAATCCATGCTGTCTAAAAGGTTTAAGAACTCTCTTCCATAAGGATCAGAGGTGTTAAAAATATGTAGATTAAAATCACTAGTTATTAAAATTTTGTCATGACTTGAGTGTATAGATGTTAAAAAGTCAGAGAATTCTTGAATAAAACAGGATGGAGGCTTTGGTGGTCGATAAACTGTAACACATAAAATGGACGGGTTGCTAAAAACAAATGCATGATGCTCAAAAGAAGAGTAACTATATAAAAGGATTGTCTTTGTTAAAATTGAGTTGTGAGCGATCGATGCTGTGCCCCCCGCCTCTTTTGCCTCCCCTGGTAGAAAATAAAAAGTTAAAATTTGGGGGAGATACCTCAGTGAGAATAGCCGGGGCGTCGGTGCCAAGCCACGTTTCAGTTAAAAAGAGACAGTCTATCTTGTTGTCTAAAATCAAGTCATTGATAATAAAAGTCTATACTGCCACCCGGAGGCGCTAAATGACCAGAATGCATGCAGTGATGGGTGTAGAGACCTTTACTGCGTGATACTCAAGTGATGAGCAGTTAGCCATAAGGACGGAGAGGTAAAGTTCCACTTTTTAGAAATGAGAATGTCTGTTCCACCTCCTCATCCAGCTGAGCGAGGTGTTTGGGTAAATTCATAAATGTCAGAAATGGAATAAAGAAAGTGATTAAGTTTTGGAGGGGATCCGAACCACCATCTGGATCCAGTAATTGTTGAGGATTCTTTACTATGGAGGGATAATTCTGCCATCCAAGTGGTGTTTTGTTGTTGGACTTCTGTGCTCATCATGGAATTTCCATAACAAACACCATGTTCAGGCATAGAGTGTCCATTTGTGCACTTGGCACCAGAAACTCGAGGTCGCAGTTCAATGGTTGAATTTGTAGTCATATTATTAGACTTGCGGCTGCATGTCTTGGACACTCGGGTGTAAAAAGGGGCAGAGCTGTCAACTGATCACCACCCGGTGGTGAGTTGGCTCAGATGGTGGGAGAGGATGCCGGTCAGGCCTGGCAGACCCAAGCGCATTGTCAGAATATCTGGCGGAGTCCCCTGTCAGAAAGTGTTTCAACTCCCATCTCTGGCAGAGCTTCAACCATGTCCCGAGTGAATAGAATAGAATAGAATAGAATAGAATAGAATAGAATGTCCAGAGTGAGGCTGGGGACACTGAGTCCAAGTGGGTTGTGTTCCACAACGGAAATCGATGAACTTGTTGGTGGACACCGGCAGTAAGGGATGCCGTCAAGCTGAAGAAGGAGTCCTATCGGGCCTTTTTCCCTGTGGGACTCCAAAGGCAGATGATGGGTATCGGCAGGCTAAGTGGAACGCGGCTTCAGCGGTAGCTGAAACAAAAATTTGGACATGAGAGGCGTTTGGAAAAGCCATGGAGAATTACTTCCGGACAGCTTTGAGGAGATTCCGGTCCACCATCCAGCGACTCAGGAGGGAGAAGCAGTGCTCCATCAACTCTGTGTACAGTGGGGATGGGGGGGCTGCTGACCTCGACTCGGGACATTGTAGGTCGGTTAAGAGAATAATTTGAAGACCTCTTCAATCCCACCAACACGTCTTCCGACGAGGAAGCAGAATCCAGGGACCCTGTCGGTGGCACTCCAATCTCTGGGCTGGGGTTGCTGAGGTGGTTAAAAAGCTCCTCGGTGGCAAGGCCCCAAGGGTGGATGAGATCCGCCCAGAGTTTCTTAAGACTCTGGATGCTGTAGGACACGCATCTGCAGCATCAGGGACAGCTACCCTGGACTGGCAGACTGGGGTGGTGGTCCCCCTCTTCAAAAAGGGAGGCCAGATGGTGTGCTCCAACTAAAGGAGAATCACACTCCTCAGCCTGCCTGGTAAGGTCCACTCAGGGGTCCTGGAGAGTAGGGTCCCATTGGATAGTAGAACCTCGGATTGAGGAGGAGCAGTGTGGTCTTCGTCCAGTTGCACTACGCGCACAAAGGAACTGAGGCTCTTTGTGCATGGAGCTGGTCCCTGCATGCTCATCGTGGGAGACTCCATTGTCCGACATGTATGCATGAAAAGGTGCCTCACATCTTCTCATTCAGGTGCAGCTGTTACAAACATCACTAACTCTGCCCACCATCTATTCCATCAACATTCCTCAGCTTCCACTGTTGGAATACATGCAGATACAAATTATCTCAAGCTCCAACAGTCAGAGACTCTAAAAATGGATTTTACCAACCACATCAACAACATCAAACAGGTAAATAAACACTGCATCATCTCTGGTCCACTACAGAGACATCAAGGTTACTGTCACTCCATCAGTATCCCCTACATCCACAACTTCACCACTTTCTACAATAGACCTCACCTTTTCAAATCAGATGGCTTACATCTAAATCACACAGGTTCTCATCTTCTCACCATGAACATCGATCTCACCCTTCACTCCTGCAAAGTTTTCTCAGATTGACGGTCTAGCCAGTACACACCTCCCCCAGTTAAAACTTCCTCTCTGACACATCACATACCAGTACATTTCACCAGCAGACAAGACAGTACAGACATGTCCATCCACATTCACAGACCTCAACCGTCAGATGTCTCCGTCCCATACATACAGCTCCTCGTATAGAACCCAAATCCACAACTTCACAACTGAACTTTACTGCAACACTCAACATGGCTCTTTTAAACATCAGATCACTGTCAAAATCTTTTATTATTAATGATCTGATTTTAGATTTTTAATAACATCAACTGTCTCTTTTTAACTGAAACCTTGGCACTGATGCAGCAGTAATTCTCACCGAGGCATCTTCCCCAAATTTTAATTTTTGTTTTCTATCAGGGGAGTTAAAAAAGTCAGTGGAACAGCTGCAATTGCTCAACAATCAATATCAGCACAAATAATTTTATTGAAAAACTATTTTTTATTTAAGCATCATTCATTTGTTTTTAACAACCCACCTGTTTATCCAGTATAATTTATAGACCACCAAACCCTCCTTCCTGTTTTATCAAAGAGTTTTCAGAGTTTTTATCAATTGTATACATTAAATACAACAAGATTTTAATAACTGGTGATTTTAGTCTTCACATTGACAACAGCAGTGATTCCTATGCCATCGAGTTTTTAAAGATTTTAAACAGCATGTTACACAGCCTATACACAACAGAGGACACACCCTGGACCTGGTGCTAACCTATGGCCTGTCCACTGGTGTGTCCCTGAACCTGGTCCTAGACTATGCCCTGTTCGCTGGTGTGTCCTTTGTTGTCGACCTGGCTGTGTCAGACCACAACTGTGTGTTTTTTAACATCACCACTGCTAGCCAACAGGAGGCCTCTGTGAGAACTGTGAGGAAACAATATATTACTTCTGAATTGGCTTTATTGACATTTTAAACCAAATTCCTGCTCAGATTTTACGTGCTTCATGTGATTCTGTTGCGGATCATTTTAACAACAAACTAAAATCAGCTATTGACTCAGTAGCTCCACTTAAAACAAAAACTTCAGGAACTAAATCCAGAACACTGCGGAGAAGCCTGGAAATGAAAGAGTTAAAATGAAGCTGCAAAGAGGAAATGAAGAAAAACACAACTAACAGTCCATCCTGAAATTTTAAGGAACAACTCAAAATCTACAATAATTCAGTAAAACAGGCAAGAAAACTCTACTACTCAAACCTCTTTATAGATGACAAAAACAACCCAAAATTCCTTTTTAAAACCACTGATCTTTTAACAAACACAGATTTTAACCAGTCCCCCAGGCCTGCATCAGATGCTTCATGCGAGGACTTTGCAGACCACTTCAGAAATAAGACGTGTTGACTTTAACAGACCTGAACTCTGTTTTTACCAGAGGAAACACTGGAGTTTGTCCTGGTTGATGTGAAGATGCTGGTCCAGTTTTCTCCCAACTAAACCAACAACCTGCCTTTTAGACCCAATTCCCACATCATCTTTAAAAACATTTTGTTTCTTTGAGCCTGAGCTTTTAAACAGTAAATCACTGTCTGCAGACGTGCATCTTCCCTGCTGCCTGTAAAACAATGGTGGTGAGGCCCCTTCTGAAGAAGAACAATTTAGATCCAAACTTTAATTCAGACTCACAGAAACTCTCTGTGGGGTTCCCGAGGGATCAATTTTAGGCCCACTTCTTTTTAATTTGTACATGTTGCCTCTTGGGGATGTCATTAGGAGACACGGCATTGGTTTCCACAGCTATGCTGATGATACGCAGCTTTACATCGCCGTGTCTCCTGGAGCCAGTTAACGTCCGTTTAAACTGTATTTCAGATATAAAGTCATGGATGGCAGAGAACTTCTTACAGCTCAACCAGGAGAAAACTGAAGTTTTAATTATCAGTCCCGAGGGTAAGAGAGAGATCAATTTATCAAAACTACTTCATTTCAGTCCCTCTCAGTGTGTGAAAAACCTAGGTGTTCTGTTCGACTCTGAGCTGGATTTTACTCCACACATAAGAAATATAACAAAAACTGGATTTTATCATCTTGAAATACACCACCAGAGTCTCCCATTTCTCTCTCTGCCAGCACCGAGGAGCTTTAATTTCTAGTAGAATAGATTACTGTAATGCTCTGCTCTCTGGTCTTCTCAAGAAGTCCATCTCAAACCTGCAGCTACTTCAGAACTCGGCAGCAGAGTTCTGACAAGGACCAGAGCAAACACATCACACCTAGTTTAAAATTGCTGCGTTGGCTCTCCTTATGTTTCAGGATAGATTTTAAGGTTCTTTTTATAAATGTCTTAATGGTATTGGGCCCTCTTAATTATCTGACCTTCTTTTAAATTATGAACCCTCGCAGACCCTGAGGTCCTCTGGTACTGGCCTATTAGTTGTTCCAAGGGTGAGGACCAGTACCTACACTGTAAACCCTAATAAGTTCACAGAACTCAAAAATTATTTTCTAACAGATTACACAACAATATTTTAGTGATGTTTTTAAAAGTTTTAAGTTTACAGAAAACAAAAATTACATGTGCAGTTGCCTTAAATTATTTCAGTTTTATCTTATAAATATTGATATTCCACAACTTATAACTAGGGAGTTATTCACTTAAAATTTTCAATATTCTTTAACTCAAAATCAGGGGGAAATGTACTTAAAAATTTTAAAATTGTTTTATTGAAAATATGGGAGAAATGTACTTATAATTCATTTTAAACTGCAATACTGATGCCAACACACTACACAATGAAAATCAGCTAATGATGTCAGAAAATATGAACACAGTGACATTTTAAGACAACTTTTCATTCAACACAATGTGCTTTTTAAAAGGCACAAATCACAGGTGCTGAGTCAAAACATAGTGCTTGTCATAAATTAAAAGAAAAGGAAATTACTCAAACAAAAGAAAATATAATTTAAAGTGCACACTTAATAGTTCCATATTTTGATAGTGGTCATTGCTACAGAGGGTAGATTCAGTATTTTGAGTCTACATATCACAATATTCAGTAAACACTGAGATAAAAGCTCATAAAGGATGCAGGATAAAATTCATTCTGCTGTTGAGCACTATTTGAATGTGGAGCCATTTAACATCTTTTTAAAAAACATAACATAAAAACATTTTGGAACTCACAGCAACTTGACAGCTGCAACTTACTTTTAAAAATAAAATATTCAAATCAAGCCCTAATTTCTACCGTGCTGTACTTTAATTGGCAACATTAACATAGTGCATAAAAGTACATAGACATTAGGCAACAGCACATTAAACATGCATTGTGAATTAATTGAACAATTTTCAACAAGTTTTTCAGTACATGAACCTGACTAGGCAATATGTTAATCTATGTAGTAAATCTGAGGTAGAAGAGGCACACAGTGTCACATCTTAAATTTGAGGTAGAAGAAGCAAATGACATTTGTAACGAGGGGGAAAACAAAAAACTTCCTTAATACTCAGCTCAACAAATATCTCATTCTGAGAAAACCACTCATTGAAAAATCATTCTTCAGCGTCAGTAGACGGTTTGTTGTCCTCAACACACATCACAACTTTTTGGATAAATGTGTGTAAGCTCGAGTTTTTGGGTACTGTAGGTCTAGTGCATGGATGCACCCAAAGAGGAGGAAAAATGAGTCAGCCAGATTTGTGGGACCACTCACAAATATTTCATCGTCCACAACAATGCAGATGCTCTCAGTGCTCAAGAGGGCTGCATCAAAAGTGTCAACTGAGGCGACATTCAGGAGAGCCAGCTGTGAGGTCTGGACCATCAGCTGACTACAAAACACAAAAAATACAAAGATGAGTTCAGCCCCTCCAGGATAAAAATCATACTAATGATGTAACGAAGTGACATTACTGTCACTTTGCACTTAGACTGCAACTAAGCTACATGTTTAAACCATGTTCTTTACATATGCTGATATCTTACGTTAGATTCACACCTATCTGTTAGCATACTTTTTGGTTAGTGGAATGCTTCATACTTACATTTGGGAGTTATTTGAGTGATGTCATATGTTTAGGTTAAATTAATAGGCAAAGGGACTGATAGTGAGGTCAGTACACTTACATTACAGGTCTTGAAGAAGTTGGAGGAATCTTCACGCAGGTTCACAGGAAGCGCAAGAAGGACAAGGGCCCGTCTCATATTTACATCACGCTGTTCCTAGATGGACAAAAATGATCCATTACAACAGTAATTATACAAATGCAGAGCAAACACTTCAAAAATCTTTTAAAATGTATTTTTTTCTGATAGAATACATTTTTTCAACATGTCTATTTCTGGTGAGATGACAATAATGTGTTGATGGCTAAACTACTTAATCTTAGGTCACAGTTCCAAGATATGACTTTTTTTTAACTACATAGAAGGCAACTCACACTATGGCTTCTTACAGCTGTCTGCAAAATAATCTAATTATCTATTAATCATGCAAAGTAAAAATTCACCTGAAGGTCATAAATGATCATGAGCTTGGCTAGCTCTTCCGCTATCTTGCCAGTCTGGGTGGACTTCTCTCTGAACAACCAGATGAGTTTAGGTCTGCATCCATGCAGGTCTTTGTAGAATTGATTGTGCAGGGTAATGTTGTTGATCCGGTGGAACTCTGCAAATACCTTTACATGGACAGAATTACAAAGAAATGTACAAAGATTAATTAAAAAAGATTTTTTAAAGTTTTCAGTTAGCAGGTAGCAAAACCAGGGTTGATCTTCAGTCATTTAAATATTGGAAAAATCAAAAGAGACATGTTCTAAACTATTTTATCCCTGGTTTGCATTTTTGGCTGGTTAAAATGTGTGCGAAACTTTAAATGGGGGGTATGCCAACCAGCTGACAACACATTGGTAATTTGATTAAGCCTGTTCTGCTGCAAAAATCCTAACAATCAGAAAACTTGTGAAAACTAGTGCACAATTTACACAACTCACCTATTGGTACCTGGCTGCTGGTGAAAAGCAGACGGTAGCATGCTTTGTAGTGTGAGATCTGTACACAACATGAGACAGAACAGACAAAAAATCCAAATCAATAAAAAACATTAACTGTACAATAATTATAGTAAAAATTAAAATGATAAAAGATGTGCTAGCAAATCATTAACAAGCAAAACATTGTTTTGTGCTTATGGACCTGATATTTTTCTATTAATAAAGTGTTTAAGTGATTCTGCTATTTTTTTTGGTGGACTCCACAGTTAAGATAAAAACAGTCATTTGCAAAAACAATGACTGTGGAAACACGTGAAATTAAACAAATTATTAACAACACTATTTCATAATGCGTCCTACCTGAACTGTTAAAAGGATTTCGAGATGATCTCACAACCACATAGTTGAGCCTACGAAGAAATACAAACACGGGCCTGGTTAGCATAATAACACACTCACATTTTACCGTTTAACATTTTAAATTTCCCGTTAGCACACACATACACACGGAAGATTGGCTACCGTTATGTGGGTTACACGACATCGTAACATATTGACCATGTAACACTTATTCAGTATACTCACGGAATGCACGTTCATAACAGGGGGACAAAAAAACAACAACCGGCAAACATCAGTAAGCACACATTATATGACACAAACATGCATTATAGGAAATGTACTTTTTCCAGGAAACCCGCCTAAAACATTACACCAATAAAAAGTAAAGTAACAAATATTTGTCACATTTAACAACTTCTAAAGTTACCATTACTCGGAATTGTAAACAATTTACAACAAATATTTAGTGTGCACACTGTACCGATGCATTCCAGGTTAACATTACTTACCAAATTTTATTTTTATTTATTTAACCTTTATTTAACCAGGTAAAAAATGTTTGAGAACTAGTTCTCATTTGCAAACATGACCTGGCCAAGAGGCCCCAGCAGGAATAAATAACGTACATACATACAAACATACAACTGTGCATACACAAGAACCACAATACAACAATACAAAAAATGCACCTAACAACGCAGAGCAAATACAAATATATAAAAATGAAAGGGGGAGGGAGTCGGTCTCAGTATATGGGACAGATCTATATGAAAAGATAAGCATAAGTGAGAGTCAGCATCATCAGCAGGAACAAGTGTCGACAATAATCTGTTGAAGTCTCTGTCTAAACAAAGAAACAGATATCAGAGATGGAAGTTTAAGAGTGTTCTGCAGTGTGTTCCAGTCATTTGCAGCTGAAAAGTGGAAGGTGTTACGGCTGAAAACAGTGGAAGTTTTGGGAGTGATGAGCTTAATAAATTCGGATGACCTGGTGTGATAAGTGCTGTGAGCGAAGTGGAGAAGAGATGAGAGATAGAAAGGTGTCTTGTGCAAGACTGACTTGTAAATAAAAAGAAACCAATGATGGAGTCGCCGAGTGTGAAGGGAGGGCCAGCCCACCAATTTATAGAGATCACAGTGGTGGGTGTGGAAAGGGGCTTTTGTGGCAAAGCGTATGGCTGAGTGGTAGAGAGTGTCTAGTTTTTTAAGGGCTGAGCTTGTTGCCATTTTATAAATGATGTCACCATAGTCAAAAATTGGAAGTAAAGTCAATTTGACTAAAGTGCATTTGGTTGCGTGAGTGAAAGAGGCTGATGACAAGACGGCACTCAAGAAAACGACAATGAGACAAATAAAAATAACCGAGGTGGTGGTGGCTTGAAGCAAGGGAATAAGATAATGCATAGCAAAATAAAGAAAACTAATTTAACTGTGTTGCACATCCACATCAACTGGTAAAAATTCAAATTGGCCGAAACGCATCGAGGTAAGTTCAAGATGGCTGACTCAGCTTTCCTAAGAAGAAGATAAGACCCACCCACACAGTAGCATCATGATGTCGTTAACACCATGACGCTACTGTGTGGTTCCAAAACTTTTTGAGCAATCCACACAAATTAGCTCTAAAATATTGAGCCCTATTCAATTAAAATGGCAGAAATCTAAACAGAGCTCAATACTTTATAGTTCATTCAACTACATAACGACATTTGACTGGTATGACCTTATTAGTTATGAGCTAGTACAGCTGTTTGGGTTTACAGTATACGCTGAGGCCTCTTTCCATTGTTACAGCCCTCGTCTGTGGACCAGCCTGCCAGAGAACCTCAGGTCTGCAGAAAACATTGATTTTTTTTATAAAAAGAGGCTTAAGACCTTTTTAACTTTAACTTAATTTTATTTGATTGTAATTTATTTTACATAATTTTCTATCCATCCATCCACCCATCTATCTTGTGCCACTTATAAGGACTGGGGTCACGGAGGCAGCTGCCTAAGCAGGGAAACCCAGAATTCCCTTTCTCCGGCTACATTCATTAGCTCATCCGGAGGGATCCCGAGGCGTTCCCAGGCCAGCCGAGAGATGTAGTCTGTCCAGCGTGTCCTGGGTCTTCCCCACAGCCTCTTTCCAGTGAGATGTGCTCGGAACACCTCACCAGGGAGGCATCCAGGAGGCATCCTAACCAGATGCCCGAGCCACCTCATCTGGCTCCTCTCGATGTGGAGGAGCAGCGACTCTACTCTGAGCCCCTCCCGGATCACAGAGATTCTCACCCTTTTTCTATAGGAGAGCCCGGCCACACTGTGGAGAAAACTCATTTCGGCCGCATGTATTTGAGATCTTGTTCTTTCGATCACTACCCACAGCTCATGACCATAGGTGAGGGTAGGAACGTAGCTCGACCGGTAAATCGAGAGCTTTGCCTTTTGGCTCAGCTCCTTCTTCACCACGACAGACCGATGCAGAGTCCACATCACTGCAGATGCCACACTGATCCGCCTGTCCATCTCCCGCTCCATCCTTCCCTCACTCCTGAACAAGACCCCGAGATATGTGAGCTCCTCCACTTGGGGCAGGACCTCACTGCCGACCTGGAGAAGACACTTCACCCTTTTCCGGCTGAGGACCATGGTCTCGGATTTGGAGGTGCTGATTCTCATCCCAGCTGCTTCACACTCAGCTGCAAATAACTCAAGTGAGAGCTGAAGATCACGGCCTGATGAAGTCGACAGAACCACATCATCCGCAAAGTGGAAGACTTTGTTGGCTGGTGCAGGGCGAACCACCTGAAGCTGAACACTTCCAAAACCAAGGAGCTGGTGGTGGACTTCAGGAGGAACAGATCAGACCTGAGGCCCGTCTCCATAGAGGGTGTGGAGGTGGAGTCGGTCAGTTCATATAAGTACCTGGGACTGCAGCTGGATGACAGACTGGACTGGTCAGAGACCATCAATGCCATCCACAAGAAAGGACAGAGCCGTCTGTACTTTCTAAGGAGGCTGAGGTCCTTCAACATCTGCAAGAAACTGCTGCTGATGTTCTACCAGACTGTGGTGGCCAGTGTCCTTTTCTATGCTGTGGTGTGTTGGGGAGGCAGCATAAACAAAAGGGACGCAGCACGGCTGGACAGAGTGATCCGAAGGGCAGGATCTGTGGTGGGCACAGAGCTGGACTCTTTGGTCTCAGTGGCAGAAAAGAGGACCTTGGACAAGATCCTGACCATCCTGGACTCCTCCTCTCACCCTCTGCACAGAACTCTGAGCAGGCAGAGGAGTGTGTTCAGCGCCAGACTACTGTCCCTGACCTGCTCCACCAACAGACTCAAAAACTCTTTCGTACCCCGGGCCATCCGGCTGTACAACATCTCGCTGAGGGCGCAGGGGTCACAACCACAATCATAGTCTGAATAGTTTTTATGGACATGTGCCTTTTTCTTATTTGGAAGCACATTTGCTCTTATCCCATTCTGTAAACACTGTATCAGCAGTTTTTGCACATCCTGCACTTTTTCACTCATGCACCTTGTTTGGCTACCACCGTCAACATATGTACATACTTGATCACCTGTACAGTATATATGTACATAGACCATAATAATGGTCTTCTTTATCTACCGTTGCCTCTATTTAATTTTAAATTAGTCTAGGTATGCTTAAGTACTAACCCCTAATGTCAAGTACTAACCTTTGATGTATGTATATGCTACTGGATGCTTGAATTTCCCTCGGGATCAATAAAGTATCTATCTATCTATCCATCTATCTAAATAGCAGAGACCCAATCCTGAGGCCACCAAATCAGATCCCCTCAACACCTCGGCTGCACCTAAAAATTCTGTCCATAAAAGTTATGAACAGAATCTGTGACAAAGGGCAGCCTTGGCGGAGTCCAACCCTCACCGGAAAGGACTGTGATTTACTGCCAGTAATGCGGACCAAGCTCTGACACCGGTCGTACAGGGACCGGACAGCTCGTACAAGCAATCCGGCGCTCCATACTCCCGGAGTACCCCCCACAGGAGTCCCCGGGCGACACAGTCGAATGCCTTCTTCAAGTCCACAAAGCACATGTAGATTGGTTGAGCAAACTCCCATGCCCCCTCCAAGACCCTGAAGAGAGTGTAGAGCTGGTCCACTCTTCCATGACCGGGACGAAAACTACACTGCTCCTCCTCAATCCAAGGTTCGACCAACCGACAGACCCTCCTCTCCAGCACCCCTGAATAGACCTTCGTGGGGAGGCTGAGGAGTGTGATCCCCCTGTAGTTGGAGCACACCCTCCGGTCCCCCTTTTTGAAGAGGGGGACCACCACCCCAGTCTGCCAGTCCAGGGGAACTGTCCCCGATGTCCACGCGATGCTGCAGAGGTGTGTCAGCCAAGACAGCCCTACAGCATCCAGAGCCTTAAGGAACTCTGGGCGGAACTCATCCACCCCCGGGGCCCTGCCACCGAGGAGCTTTTTAACCACCTCAGCAACCTCAGCCCCAGAGATGCTACAGCTGCGGCTGGCCGCCTCAACAATAGAGGCACGGAACACAGCCCAACTCGGACTCAATGTCACTCGCCACACCCAGGACATGATTAAAGCTTTGCCGGAGATGGGAATTGAAACTCTTTCTGACAGGGGACTTTGCCAGACATTCCCAGCAGACCCTCACAACATGCTTGGGTCTGCCAGGCCTGACCGGCATCCTCCCCCACCATCTGAGCTGATGTCCAGACCTCTTCTTTTTACCTAAAAGTATTTTTGTCACATCACCTGCTTCCACAAAATAAACAACACAATGGCATTACGAGCCAGAAAGAGGGCCACTACACTACGTTCCCATTGTTGGAACTGTGTTTGGTCTGGATGCCGCTGCTTGGAAGAGTCTTTCAGCAGAGTTTCTCCCGTCATGTTGCTATATATGTTAGCATGGCTGCTTCCTGCTAGTCATGTTGCTATGCCACATGTTAGCATTGCTGCTTCTTGCTAGTCATGTTGCTATGCTACATGTTAGCATTGCTGCTTCTTGCTAGTCATGTTGCTATGCTACATGTTAGCATTGCTGCTTCCTGCTAGTCATGTTGCTATGCTACATGTTAGCATTGCTGCTTCCTGCTAATCATGTTGCTATGTGACATGCTACCATTGCTGCTTCCTGCTAGTCATGTTGCTATGCTACATGTTAGCATTGCTGCTTCCTGCTAGTCATGTTGCTATGCTACATGTTAGCATTGCTGCTTCCTGCTAGTCATGTTGCTATGCTACATGTTAGCATCGGTGCTTCCTGTCCTGTGATGAAGAGGTTAATATGACAGATCGTTATTCTGTCTCATATCTGCACTGATGAAATAGTGAGGTTTGTTGCTGTTTGTGTGATGGATGAAGCATCTCCATGGTAACAGCTGATTGTAATGCTTCTATTTGAAGGTGATGGATTAGGTGGCATGCGTCCATGTGGCTGCAGTGTGATTGTGTGTGTGTGTGTTGGATTAGTCTCTATTTGAAGTGTGAGGTCTGATTTAATCTTCAGGTCGCCGTAAACAGATGCAGTGATCCGGCCTGTCTGAACACCGTGTTCGCTTCCAGCATTACACAACACACTCAGGAGATTAACACACTCATTTCTCTGTTTAACACTGTTAGTTCCTGCCGAGGCGGCGCCATCTGACACGTAGGAACCACACCATCACCTCCATTCACCAGCCATGTCGCTACTGCTGCATTTTCTGCTCCAGTTAGCAGAGCCGAGGCCACGGGCCACAACCTCTGACATCATTAAGTCCACACTGCTGCAGCCGTGATGAATCATATTTCTGCTTTTTATTCACACATTTTATCAAGTTTTTCAGCTTTTTAACCTGCTGAAGTCACTCAAGTTCATTAGTTTCCTTCTAAGTTGGACAGCTGACAGTGTTCGGTCCTTATTGTGGATGTGCTAAACACTCAAAAGGAAATAACTAAGCATGCTAGTAGCTCCTGCTCCTTACATGGACTCCATCATTCATACCTGCTGATGGTAACCCCACCATACTTTTAAACTGACTCCAGAACCGAGCTGGCCTCTCTGGTCCTGTTTTAAACTGGTTCAGGTCACATCTCACAGAGGATTTTTTATTAACCTTAATTAATCAAATTCCAGGAGATATAAGTTGAAGTACAGCATTCCCCAAGGCTCAATTTTAGGTCCAATGGGGTTTATACACAGTCACTTCCTGGTTAAAAAGCCAGCCCAATCACTTCCGGTTCAACTGTCACAGTACAGTCTGGACAAAATGGCCGCTGTCTTCAAGACCTGCATCGTCACTGTGGACGATGTCCATCGCATATTTAAAAAACACAGCACAGGGCTTTAAGTTATATATAACCAACTTTATTCCCGATTAAGAAGTTAAGTGTTTAGCTAACAGTGTTAGCTCGGAGGTAGCATCATCATAAGACAGAGAGACAGATATGTTACTAATATGTTAAGGCACCGCGTAACAACAGCGATTATTATGAAGCTTATTAACAAAGAAATGTAATGGTACTGTTCTTTGAGATAAATGGATTGCTACTGTATTTGCTAATAAGACACTACTACTTGTTAAATGGTCTGTATTTACATATACGTCACATTCACACACTGATGGTGGAAGTTACCATGCAAGGCGCTAACCATGACCCATCAGGAGCAATTAGAGGTTCGGTGTCTTGCTCAGGGACATCTCAACATGATCTACCTGGGCCGGGATTGAACCGGCAACCCTGGGGCTACATGACGACCACTCTAACCACCGAGCCACGCCACCTACTTCTCCTTCTCAGTTTCCAAAGAGTGAGGCAGGAGAAGTGACAGTGAGGGCAAGCTGCTTCAAATCCATGAAGAAGAGCGAGAAACCGCATGCTTTGAGTGTAGAGTAATGGGAGCTATGGGAGTAATGGGAATAGTTTTCTTAATAATTATGACCTCAAGCAGCAGGTAACTAGCTGCACCTCGAGGCCGCTGTAGTTTTCTCTGTTAATGTCTCTGATGTCATTCAGAGGGGTTTTCTGTTCTGGTTCTATAAATAAGATGAGAACTACGCAGCACTCTATTATTCAGGAGATAAATGAATTCAGTATTTTGTTTATTTAAGGATCTTTGGCTAAAGCACCACCAGCAAGATTGATAACTATAGTTGTTGCACTTATACATTATTATACCAGTTTAATACAATATTTAAGAGCAGTTTCAATCCGGTTTCCGTCCCCTTCACAGTACTGAAACAGCTCTCCTCAAAATCTCCAACAACCTTCTCATAGCTTCAGATTCAGGTTTACTATCCATTCTCATCCTTCTTGACCTCACCGCAGCATTCGACACCATCTCTCACAGCATTCTCCTTGACAGACTATCATCCATCGGCATCACTCGCATCCCCCTCACCTGGTTCACTTCTTACCTTTCTGGCTGCACACATTTCATTCGACTAAAGTCCCATGAATCAAACTCTTTTCTGTCTGCTGGTGTGCCCCAGGGCTCAGTTCTGGGGCCCCTCCTTTTCATTATCTATATTCTTCCACTTGGTTACATCCTTCGCAGGCACAATATTAATTTTTATTGTTATGTGGACGACACCCAGCTCTACCTCTCTACCAAACCATCCTCACTTCCACCAACCTCCCTCACCACCTGTCTACAAGAAATTCATTCTTGGTTTTCATCCAACTTCTTCAAACTCAACAGTTCTAAAACAGAAGTCCTCTTGGTAGGCACACCCCACACTCTCTCCAAATCTAACAGTTATCCAATTTCCATAAACAATTCAACTGTCCTTCCCTCCCCTCAGGTAAAGAGTCTGGGTGTCGTCCTCGACAGCACACTCTCTTTTCACTCCCACATCAACAGTAACACCCGGTCTGCATATTTTCACTCGAGAAACATTTCTCGTCTCCGTCCCTCTCTCTATTAAACTCTGCCGATGCCCAGCCATGTCTGTCTGTTGTATGGAAAGTGGTAATGCCTCATTTTATAAATGCATCACAGAGCAGACACTGGACCTGGAAATCCAGACACTGGAAGAGTCACATCAGGACCGAAGTAGCTTAACTGGATAACTGATGTATTTTTCTCTCCTATCATCCCAGCTGAGGTAGACCAGAGGGAAAAAAGCTGAAGTTCTCATTTTGAACTAAAAACAAACGTTGATACGTGTGAAAAGAATTTCCTGATCTTGACAGCAACCTGTATATCGATTAGCTGATTTCAGATCAGTGACCCCATCTGTTCCAGCTCAGGAGGAAGAGCAGTCGTCTTCCAACCGGAAAGGTCAGTGGATCAATTCCAGGCTTCCACTGACTACATGTTGAAGTGTCCTTGGGCAAGACACCGAACCCCACGTTGACTCCCAATGTGCCTATCGGGGTGTGTGTGTGTGTGTGTAAAGCTTTGAGTGGTCAGACTGACTGGAAAAGGGCTGTATAAGTACAGTCCACATGTTCCATTAATCGTTATCAGCAGTTCTACATGTTTACAGTGGACCTGGATTTTCTCCATTTATACCTGATGGTAGAGGCGGCTGCTTTGGAGGCGTCAATTTTATCCGAATTGGTGCAGCTGGAACGTCAATTTCCTGGTGACGATGTCACATATTCTTGACCGCTTTGAATGCAGAGACAGCTGGAACACAGGATTATCCTGACTGTTGGCCTGGCTGCTAGCTTGGTCTATCACGTATACACTAGACGCCGCCTCCGATGCTGATGTGCACTGGAACCATGCGTCAACGCAGTCGCCATCTTGGATCGAGGGAAGCTGGATGCAGATGTCTATCAGCGACTAAAATCACCGTAACTCACTGAATTTTCAACAGATCTTCAAGCCGTTTGGTTTAAAAACTGTCAGTCATATATGTATAATACAACATAGATTAATGTTTTTATTTATATCACACACACACACACTCGGACTCACCCACATGCATACATATAGCCAAGGCAGTTTATTTCTACATTTCACTAACATCATCACCGATGGAGCAAAGAAACTTTCAGAAGCAGTAAAAGCAGCAACAAATGCCAAGAACCCCCAAAACACCAGAAACTACATAAATGATGAAAAGCAGATCAGTTAAAGTCAGCAGCAGATTCCTGCAGAGACGACGAGAACAAAATGTTTCACCTGCTTTTAAACTTTCTTCTCCACTGCAGCAGAACGTCTACCTGCTGCTCCAGGTTTACTCTGGACCCTGGTCTGGAATCTGGTCTGGACTAGGTGACTAGAGTCTCTAACAGGTTTATATTCTCTGAATGTATTAGATGGATTCTGGACCTGAACTGTTCTGGGATGTAAACCATCAGAAGGGTTTAAATCTGTTCTGGGACTGGAAACCAGTGTAAACTAGAAACCAGTATAAACTGGAAACCAATATAAACTGGAAACCAGTATAAAGATGTTATAACTGGTGTGATGTGTTCAGATCTCTTAGTCCTGGTTTAAACTCCAGCAGGAGCATCTGGATAAGCTGCAGATGTTTACTGCTCTTACTGGGAAGTCCTGTTAAAAGACCATTACAGCAATCCAGCCTACTGGAGATGAATGCATGGATGAGTTTCTCTTGGTCTTACTGGGAGACTAAACTTTTAATTCTGTTGATGTTTCTGAGCTGATAAAAAGCTTCTTAGTGAAGCTTAGATGTGGCTCCTGAAAGTCAGATCTGAGTCTATCAACACTCACCTGTTGCACAGGCTGGAAAACTGGGTTGGACTTTCTGTAGCGGTTCTTAACTGGTTCAGGTCCTGTTTAGAAGGCCGGAGTTATTTTGTTACGATCGGCAGCTATGAATCCGAGCGAGTGGCCATGACTTGTGGAGTCCCCCAGGGGTCAGCCCTTGGACCTCTTCTGTTCAACTTGTATCTGCTCCCTTTGGGTCAGATATTACAGAACTATAGCATTAATTATCAAAGTTATGCAGATGATACACAACTTTATGTCTCTGTCACCAGACGACTGCAGTCCAATAGACTTATTGTGTCAGTGTCTGGAGCAAATAAACACCTGGATGAAGGAGAATTTCCTACAATTAAATGAAGATAAAACTGAGATTATTCTGTTTGGTAGGAAAGAGGAGAGGGTCAGCATTGGTAAACACCTGGAGACTCAGGCTCTTAAAACCACCGACCAAATTGGTAACCTTGGAGTGTTGATGGACTCAGATCTGACTTTGAGCAGCCACATCAAAGCTTCACTGAGAAGCTTTTTACCAGCTCAGAAACATCAACAGAATTAAAAGTTTAGTCTCCCAGAAAGACCAAGAGAAACTCATCCATGCATTCATCTCCAGTAGGCTGGATTACTGTAATGGTCTTTTAACAGGACTTCCTAAAAAGAGCATTAAACATCTGCAGCTCATCCAAAACGCTGCTGCTAGAGTTTTAACCAGGACTAAGAGATCTGAACACATCACACCAGTTTAACATCTTTACACTGGTTTCCAGTCAGTCACAGAATAGATTTTAAAACCCTTCTGCTTGTTTACAAATCCCAGAATGGTTTAGGCCCAGAATACATCTGTGATATGTTCAGAGAATATAAACATAGCAGAGCTCTTAGATCCAAAGACTCTGGTCAACTAGTCCAGACCAGAGTCCAGACTAAACATGGAGAAGCAGCATTTAGCTGTTATGCTGCAAACAAGTGGAACAAACTGCCAGTGGAGATTAAACTTTCCCCAAATGTAGACATTTTTACATCCAGGTTAAAAACATTTCTTTTCTCATGCTCCTAAGCATGAAATCTGCACGGTAACTTTTTTAAATTATCTTGCTTTTACTCATTTTAATGTAATTTATTATTTTATTGTGATGATGTGTTGATGCCTTTTACTATTTCTAAATATCTGTAATGTCTTTGTTTTATGTAAAGCACTTTGAATTGTCCTGTACATGAAATGTGTTGAACAAATAAACTGCCTTGCCTTGCATTTACCACTGTGACCAGAGCTGGTTCAGGGCTGTGATGAGGTCTGAAGCCGAACTGAAATTTATCCAGATTTCCACTTTCGTTAAAAAAGTCATGACGCTGGTGAAATACAACTTTCTCAGTAATCTGGTTATAAAGGAGGTCAGAGACGGTCTAGAGGTGTTCGTTATAAAGACGTCTAGGGGAGGGGCTTAATGGCAGCCATCTTTAGAGCCTGATGCCAGCGAGCTGTTAACTATCAGTAGGAGATCAGTTTCTATTGAGGTAAGAACTGCTTTAAAAGTGGGATGGGATCATGTCCAGAGTTCCTGTTGCTGGTTTCAGATACCAAACTATTTTCTGGAGAATTTTTAAATCCACCACATTAAACTGTGACATAACATCAGAATTATTTCCAGGTTTTAGACACAGACTAGTTTTCTTGTGTGACTGTGTGGCATTAATATTTTGTCTAATGTTTTAATGTTTTGGTTTAAAAGTTGTTTTTATTTGTCAGTGGACAGGAGCTCTGGGCTGAACTGGAAGTTTTCCATCGTAGCAAACAGACAGAATTGTTGGCGTTCTTGTGGATCATTCCAGATAAATGCAGCTCTCTGGCCTTCACAGCTCAGTTATAGTTACGTAGGCTTTGTTTGTACAGCTCAGAGTCAGTCTGAAGTTCATTTTCTGCCACATCCACTCAGTTTCAATGCTTTCTCTCTGTAGGCTGGTGACCACAGTGGTGGTTCTCCATGCTGGTTTCTGTTTGTTCAAGGTGCTCCTGGTTCTTATCGGGGCCACAGCATCCATTACATTCAAGATGATCCAGGAGTCCATCAGCTGACTCTGCTCTGGTTGTTGGTAACACAGCTCTGCCTTCCACACACTGAGCTCTTCTTCTTTCATTCATGTTCCTCTTCCTAACCAAGGAGCAGCTGGTTGGACATTCTGAGTGATCAGGAAATCCCACTAAATACAGAAATGCTCAGACAAGGCCGAGTCAGCGACCACCGCAGAGGAAATATCACCACCTGTAGAGAGAACCAGGTCCAGAATGTGGCCTGGAATGTGGGTCTGTTCTTTTCCATGTTGCCATGGAAATGTCCAGTATGGAAGAAACTTCCTTCACATTCCCATCCGTCATGTTATCCATGTGGATGTTCAGATAAAATGGTTAAAATCAGTCGAGATAACCACAATAATCCAGAAAATTCTTCAGTAAATTCTGCTCAGAGTCCTGGACGTCTGGAGACGATTAAAACAGGATTTTAGAAACAGCCTTAACATAAAACTAAAATGTTCAGAAGAAGTAAAACTAGCAAATGAAATCTCTTTTCCCTGGAATGAATCTTAAGGCAGCTTCTCCTCCCTCTTTCCTCTTGTTCCACATTTATTCCTAAACCTAAAATGTTTCATTAAGAACTGCAGCACTTGTGTCTTCTGTTCACCACGTTTCTGTCAGGAAGAGAAAATCTAACCTGAGAAACGATGAAGTCATGAACTAAGAGAGATCTGATATGAAGTCCAGCAGCTTTCTGAAGTTTCCTCTGGTCTCTGCTGTATTCTGAGTTCTACATGGTCCAGTTACCAGATTAGATCCATTCACCCACAAGCTGTTCCAGTCCTGATTTTACTAACACAGGAATCCTGGGTCCAGATCTCAGAACAGCTGTCAGTAGTAGTGAAACTACAGCAGGACCCTGAAGGCATCAAGGCGTGTTATCTTTGTTGTGAATTCTGCTGTTGCTTCATGAACCTCCGGCACCTCCTCCCGGGCCCTGCTCTGTCAGGACTGATGGAAGAAGAGGATGAGGAGGGGAGCCGGTCAGTAAGTGGTTGCCATGACAAAGTGATGCTGGTACAGCTTCACACACCAAACTGTTGCCACATACGTCAAATGAAAGCTGCCTCGTGACTTTCCCATCAACAAAACCTGTAAACCAACATATTCTGGGTTAGTGGCCCGAAGCTGGTTGCAGGTAGCCGTGGTCCAACACCACGCTAGCAACATTCTCAAACTCCAAACTCCAATGTCAGAGTCCTCAGTACCGCAGACGCCATGTCCACAGCTGACTGTGGCATTCCTGGAGAAATGCCGCAGCGGACCATGAGTCAGCAGAAACACTCTGGAAGGAAACCACATCAGATTGTTGTTCCATCCTCCTGGAATCCATACAAGAGAAAACTTAGTCATGTACATATGTGACATTTTACAGCTTCACCAGGTAAGAAGCCAGGTAAGTGTTCCAGTGCTGGTCCTCCAGCTGTTGTTCACAGAGCCGTTACCAGGTATGTATTTCAGGTAGGTCTATATTATTTAAAGTAAAAGTTATTCATCTATTTTAGGATAACTCAATCTTGTGCTTTGCTTTGATTTTGATTTTTTACTTACAGACCCACCACAGTAGTCTTTTAATCTCTGTAAATCTCTGGGACTAAAGCATTTTAACAGAAACTGAACATCTTTCATAGCTCTTTTATCTTCAGCACGCCGTGTGCGTGGCCTACACAAAGCTGAAGTCTGCATGTAGCACTCAGCTAAAGCTAAGTCACTTGGAAAGGTGCTAACGCTAGGCTAACGAGCAGCAAGATGCCTTCCATCTCCACAGACGACTACCAAGACCCATATAAGAAGAAAACAGCACTGGAGGAGAAAGTTTGCCGCCCTGAAGTCAATGTTGAAGTACATGGAGGGCGTGGAAATGAAACAACCTTGTCATTTATTCAAAACAGCGTCCAGTTCAGTTCAGTTTATTTGCCATTTGCAGTATAAAGAAACCACATTGGAAAACAGTTGCAAAGAGTTCAAAGTGCACTGTCAACATTTAACAGATAAAACATACAAAAAACAAACCTAAAAAAAAATACAACACATGGACATGTCCCAAAACACATAATTACTAAGAAACAATAAAAACACTGTAATTAAATTGCAGTAAAGAGGTAACTTAAACAGAAAGGTGCATGTCTGAGGTATTTCAACGTGCATTGTTCAAAGACATGACAGCTTGTGGAAAAAACTTTTAATATGACGAGATGTGGTACATTTAGTAGCACGATATTGTTTCCCTGAGGGCAGGAGGTCGAACATCTCTGTAGCAGGGTGGCCAGAGGGATCGTTGATGATCTGTAGAGCTCTTGTTAAGAGTCTAGATTTGTAAATGTCCTCCAGGACTGGCAGGTCACAGCCTATCGTCCTGTGAGCAGAGCAAACCACTCTGTTTAAAGTTTTCTTTTCTTTCACAGTAAGATTACCAAACCACACAGTGATAGCGCTGGTGAGAAAACTTTCCATACTACACTGATAAAAGTTTAAAAGAATAGTTTTGTTTTGGGAGTAATTCTCTTCATTTTCGTAAGAAGAGACACTAGCAAGCCTTTTTTAGCAATGTTACTAGTGTTTGACTGACAGCTCATATCTTTGGAGAGAGACACCTAAAAACTTACATTTAGATTACTTACATTTACATTTGTCCTCAGAATAGAGGGACTAAAGACCTGAGTCACAGTCTGGACAACGTTGGGCAGACTCAGCATATAACAGAGCCCACACACACTAAAGAACACACTCTAGATTTACTGGTGTGGAAGGGTTTGGACGTTTTCCCTGTCAGGGGCTTCAGCCAATGAGCTTCACTCTAGTTTTAATGCTAACATGCTAAATATTATGGATGCTGTTGCTCCTATTAAGGTGACGGTCGTCTCTGGAAGGAAAAAGTCTCCATGGAGAAATTCCACACTGGTGAAAAATGGAAAAAGAGAGTCGGAAAGCCGAGCGCAGATGGAGAAAAACACATCTACAGGTTCATCATGACATAAAGAGAAACTTCACTCTTATAATTTACACCTGAGGAAAGCAGGAAGTCCTGTTTCTCTGACATTATTAGCAGAAAGTGTCATAAAGCTCGGGTCTTATTGGCTGCTGTGGACAGGATAACAAACCCTCCTGTGTCAGTAGCACCTGAACTTTATTCCACCAAGGCTGCAATGAGTTTGCCAAATTCTTCACAGACTAAATCCAGAATATCAGACCAGCAGCAGGTTCAGGAGACATACTGGTCCATGAAAACCAGTTTAACCACCATGACACAGTTTAATCCATTAACAGCAAAGATCTGGACGACACCTTACATCAGCTGAACTCCTCTTCTTCTGCTTGGACATCCTGCCCACAGGTTTCTTCAGAAAGGTCTCAAAGACTCTGGAGCCAGATCTGGTCCATGTTGTGAACTGGTCTTTAATTTCGGGCGTCTTCCCAGAGCTTCTGAAAACAGCTGTAATCAAACCCCTGCTAAAAAGGGACAATCTAGACACAAATGAACAACTACAGGCCGATCTCAGATCTTCCTTTTCTAAGTAAGATATTAAAAAAATCGTTTTTCATCAACTAAACGACTTTTTAACACAAACAACTGCTACAATGTCTTCCAGTCAGGTTTTAGACGGCACCACAGAACCGAGATGCTCTGACCAAAGTCATTAATCACATGTTTGAATACAGACGATGGAAAAATGTCAGTCTTTGTCTTACTGGACCTCAGTGCTGCATTTGAACCAGTCGACCACAAAATATTACTCCCAACTGGAAAACTGGGTGGCCTCCCTGGTGCTACACTGGTTTAAATCTTATTTAGAGAACAGGAAGTACTTTGTGTCAGTAGGTAACTTTACATCTGAGCAGACAAGAATTACATGTGGAGTTCCCCAAGGATCAATCCTGTTGTGATTGGTGCTAACGCAAGGGGTCGCTCCAGTTACGGGCACTGAGAATGTATAGAAGAAGAGTGCCTCAGGTGTGGGGCAGGTGATTGTATGTGGAAGTGTGTGTATGGTGAAATGGCGGTTAGCCTGTGGTAATAAAGAGATCAGCATAATTACAGCCGACCTCGACCATCTATTAGAACACAAACATGACACTTCTGTTTAACATCTACATGCTCCCACTGGCACAGGTCATAAAGAACAACATTAGTTACCATAGCTACGCAGATGACACACAGGTATATATTACAATGTCACCAGGAGACCGAGGCCCCGTACAGGCTCTTGGTAAATGTATTGAGGAGATTAATGACTGAATGTGTCTGAACTTTCACCAATTAAACAAAAACTAAACTGAGGCGATGGTTTTTGGAGCCAAAGAGAAACGATTAAAAGGTCACCACAGAGCTTCAGTCTACACATCTAAAAACCACCAACCAGGCCAGAAATCTGGGTGTAGTGATGGACTCAGACCTATTCTATTCTATTCTACAGTCATTTAGCAGACGCTTTTATCCAAAGCGACTTACATTTGAGAATAAGAACAACACAAGCAAGAATTCAAACAAGATGGGACGTCATAATTAAGTGGTAGTCAGACTGCTGGAATCCAGTTGGATCCAGGTGCTGTCATGTAGTGCTGGAGGCAGTGCATATAATTTTTTTTTTTTTTTTTAAGTCATTTTGTTTAAATACAAGATCACGATTTCATCACACAATATCATCTTGGGCATAAGTGCAGCAGCTTCTTCAGTACTTGGTTGAGCCAAAGACCTGGACAAATCTTTCTACCTCATTCTGAGTAGAAGAGTTAAGCTAAGTGTGGAAATGCTCCTTAAACAACTGAGTCTTTAGCTTGCTTTTAAAAGTGGATAAGGACTCTGCGGATCGGACGGAGTTTGGTAGATGGTTCCACCACCGGGGAACAACAGAGGAGAAGAGTCTAGCTACTGATGTGGCGCCACCTTGTGGTGGGAGCACTAGGCGTCTTTCACTGGCAGAGCGTAACTGTGGAGAGGGAGTGTAGCTCTGGATTAAGGAGTGGAGGTAGACCGGAGCCGTTTGGGTTATTGTTTTGTAAGCCAGAGGCAGAGCTTTGAATCTGATGCGCTGCAACTGGAAGCCAGTGGAGAGCGATTAGCAGCGGAGTGACATGAGCTCTTTTGGGCTGGTTGAAGACCAGACGTGCTGCTGCGTTCTGGATCATCTGCAGAGGTTTAACTGAGCATGCAGGCAGGCCAGCCAGTAAGGAGTTGCAGTAGTCAATGCGTGAAATGACCAGAGCCTGAACCAGGAGCTGGGCCCTGTGTTCAGTCAGGTAGGGTCTGATCCTCCTGATGTTGTAGAGAGAAAATCGGCAAGACCGAGTAAAAGAGGCAACATGGTCCTTAAAGGTCAGCTGGTTGTCTACCATGACACCAAGATTCCTGGTAGAAGACGTAGGCACTAGGTGTGATCTGGGTGTAGTGACTTAGACCTAGTCGGCTTCCATCTTTAGTCGGCTCGATTATTGTAAAAGTGTTTTTACAGGCTCTACCTAAAACATCAGTCAGACACCTGCAGCTGATCCAGAACTCTGCTGCTCCAGTCCTCACTAAGACCAAGAAAGTGGACCACATCAGTCTAGCTCTGAGGTCTTTACACTGGCTGCTGGTCCGTCAGAGGATAGACTTTAAAGTTCTGCTGCTGGTCCAGAAAGCTCTGAATGGTTTAGGACCAACATACATCAGAGACCTCTTGACCCAGTATGAACCTACCAGAACCCTCAGGTCATCTGGATCCAGGTTCTTATCAGTTCCAGAGTCAGAACCAGACATGGAGAAGCTGCATTCAGCTTCTATGCTCCACATGTCTGGAACAAACTCCCAGAAAGCCTCAAATCAGCTGAAACACTCAGTTTATTTAGATCCAGGTTAAAGACCCACCTGTTCTCTGCTGCATGGACTAGTTTTTATTTACAGTCCAGATCTGGATCTGGTTCTTTAAGCTGGAATCATGTTTGTAATACAATCTTTGCCCACTCTGGAACTTTATTTCTTGTATTTTATCTATTTTATTTTAGCCTCTTTCGTTCTGTTTTTATTTTATTAATTTTATTTCTTTTAATCTTTGTTTTTTTTAATGCACTTGTTTTGCTTTCTGGACCCGGCTGAAATGTTTTATGTAAAGCACTTTGAATTGTCTTGTACATGAAATTTGCTATATGAATAAAGTTGCCTTGCCTCTGGTTTGAAATGACGGCTGCAAACGACTGGACAAAGTCTCTCCTCCTGAGGGCTGATACCCAGGCCCGCCGCCTCCATTTATCTTTTGGAAACCTACACAAAACAGTCCATCTGAACAACGCTCGGTTTTCTATGCTTAGGTAGCAAACTTTAGGTACATAACTTACATTGGCAGTTAACGTCAACGTTAGTGCCGTGAAACTGATTTAATAGATAATTTAGGAATAACATGGCCTACAATTACATACAGTGGCTAAACTCCAGATATCACTTTCATCACCTTACTGATGTCTTATTAAGAAAAACATCTTGTTTTCTTGTCTTGACATAAGCTAGAAAGAAGATAGTTTTAAGTTCGGTTAAGAGATGCAGCAAATTCAACACATTCATAAGTTAAATAATATAAAACAACTTCTTGTGAAATGTTTGTCGTTTCTTGGTTTTTGTGTTTCTTTCACTAGAACATTGTATTTTACACAAAAGTCTGGCATTTTGGTCTCAGACGCACAATCTGACACCCTGCCCAAGATGGTGGCCATGTTGATAGGCCTGACAAGCCTGAATGTGCATCTACATGTTTTTATTTATGCTTCTATCAACCTGACTGTTAGCCTGATCCTTTGCCTGGCTGCTAGCCTGTTAGCCCGGCTGTTAGCTTCTGTGTTAAGGCTCATTTATGCCGGATGCAAAATATGGATCCACAGAGGGACGGATAGATTTGTTTGTCTTCTGCGTTGGTTACATGCGTAATTTGGTCCGTTTTCAGGGAGCTTAGCTATTACTTGATGCAGAAGACGGAGCAATACCACCGGAAATCGTTGGGGGGCAGTGCTGAGCAGATTATCTGACATGCAACCAGTGAAAGAAACAAGCCAGAGAAGAAGAGAATCAGGAAGGGAACAAAAAGCAGAAGAAGAATGAAGACAAGAACAACTGTAGAAATCGTGCAAGCTTTTGAATAAAGATTACGTGCTAACCAGTGTCTGGAACTGATGTCGGCTCGGGGGAGTAACGTCTGTACTCAGCAATGCCCACTAGTGGAGGAACTGACTTAACCATGGCAACGAAAAGATGCATGAAAGTATGACGACAGCGACGTATGATACTGTTTGAAACTGATGCCATAATTTATTTACGCAAGGGAGCAGAAATAATAATAATAATAATAATAACTTTATTTGTATAGCACTTTTCGAAACAAAGTTACAAAGTGCTTTACAGCATTTAAGAACACATACACAAAGGTAAAACAATAAAACATGAATTCAAAAGAGACAATAAAATTAATTAATAAAAACAAATTCACAATAAGAGAGCCATTCTATAAAGGTAAGTTTTTAATTTAGCTTTAAAAGTGCTTACAGTGTTGGCTGCCCTGAGCTCCTCAGGCAGAGAGTTCCAAAGTTTAGGAGCTCTGACTGAGAAGGCCCGGTCTCCTCTAGTGAGGAGACGGGAGGGGGGCACAGTCAGGAGGCTCTGACCTGAGGAGCGCACGCACCGACCCGGGACATAGGGGGTGAGCATGTCACAAATATAGGTGGGGGCTACACCATGGTGTACACACACCATGCTGCAGAGTTTTGGACCAGCTGGAGACGACTGAGCAACTTCAGACCTAAACCTGCGTAAAGCGCATTACAATAGTCCAACCGGGAGGAAACTAGTGTGTGTATCACCTTTTCCAGGTCAGACTGGGAAATAAAATGTTTGATTTTGGCTATATTACGAATCTGATAAAAACAAGATTGGACAACCTTTGTAACCTGAGGGCTAAAATTAAATTGCGAATCTAAAATAACCCCCAGGTTACGGGCAGATGGTTTTACCAGATTGGATAAACTATCAAGAGAAGAGAGATTTTGAGTGACTTGAGGTGGACCGAATAGAATTATTTCTGTTTTTGATTCATTGAGTTCTAAAAAATTTTGGGACATCCAGACCTTTATGTCGGAAAGACAGTTAAAAATGCGAGTGAATGATTCAGGGTCGTTCATAGCCAGCGGGACGTATAGTTGTGTGTCGTCTGCATATAGGTGGAAATTATATTGTGGTTTTGAATGATTTGACCTATGGGAAGCATGTAAATGGAAAATAAAATAGGCCCAAGGATGTATGATAGAAGGGCCAAGGAAGATGAAAACTCTCCAAGTACTACAGAGAATGACCGGGATGAAAGGTAAGAGGAAAACCAAGATAATGCAGAGTCAGTAATGCCAATAAAATTTCTGAGACGCTTTAACAGAGTGGCGTGGTCAACTGTATCGAATGCTGAACTTAAATCAAGTAAAATTAAAATTGAACATAGACCAGTATCAGCGGCTAAGAGCAGGTCATTGGTGACTTTTATAAGGGCAGTTTCGGTACTGTGATGTGAGCGAAAGCCGGATTGAAGCTTTTCAAACATGTTGTTATTGTTCATGTGCTCGGTCAGCTGGGTTGCAACAGTCTTTTCTAAAAGTTTGGCTAAAAAAGGCAAATTTGATATAGGTCTGAAATTGTTCAGGTCCAGAGGATCAAGTGAGGGTTTTTTTAGAATCGGTCGAACTACAGCACTCTTTAGACCAGGGGGGACACAACCAGATGACAACGAACTGTTAATAATAGAGAGGATGTGGGGACCCACGGTGTCGAAGATGTCTCAAAAATCTAGTGGGCAGAATGTCTAACTTGCAGGTAGTAGGATTTGCATGCTGAATAAGATCCTTTAAGTTGGATAAAGAAATTTGTTTAAAATGTGTCAGTGAGGACCCAGTTTGGTTCAGGACATCAAAGTTGCCAGGGGCAGGTGGAATGTTATTCCTAATGTTGGCAATCTTAGTAACAAAATGAGTGAGAAACTGCTCACATTTTGCAGCAGAAGCATCGATAGGAGGGGTAGGAGGGCAAGTAACTAAGTTTATTGTTTTAAATAATATTCTAGAGTTGTTGCTGTTTGAGATTAACTCTGAGAAATACAATTTACGTGCTTCTTCCACTGCCAATTGGTAGGCAAGCATATGGTGTCTAAGGTTTTCTAAAGATACCACAAGGTTATCCTTTTTCCATTTGCGTTCTGCTTTTCTGCATTGTTGTTTTAACTGCCTTGTATGATGATTAAGCCAGGGTAGGAAATTCCTTTTGATAGGTTTTGTTTTATACGGGGCAATAATATCTAGAATTTTCTGGCATGTATTATTGAAATTGTTCAGGAGCTCAATTACTGATGACACATTTGTTTGCACATTGCTAATCGATGCAGCCAGAAACATGGTGCTAAAACTGTTTGTTGAGTTGGGTTTGAAACTGCGAGTACGGCTGCTTGATGTAAGCTTTTGTATGGTAGAATGCAAATTAGTTTTGAATGAGACACCCTTATGGTCAGAGACACAGAAATCCAAGAGGTTTACATTATCAATGTCAACTCCGAGGGAGAGGACAAGGTCAAGAGTATGTCCTCTGTTATGGGTTGGATTGGTTGGTTTTACATGTTGGACTAAGTTAAAAGAATCTATAAGACTAATAAAATCAGTGGTAAAACTTAAAGAACTGGGACAACACACATGTATGTTAAAATCACCAGCAATTATCACCCTATCATATTTGGCAATAGTGCACACAAGAAAATCTGAGAATTCTTCAATGAATTCAGTGGTGGCTTTAGGTGGCCTATAGATAATGGCACAGAATGTAGGTTGTGAGCCACAGAGAAGAAAGACCAGGGATTCAAATGAAGAAAACATATCATTAGGGAGGGCGGAGCATTTGTAATCAGATCTATAGATCACCGCAATTCCACCTCCACGACCAGACAATCTTGGGTGATTAAAGCTAGAGTACTCAGGTGGACAGGCTTCAGTTAAGGGAATAGTACAGCCAGGTGTGAGCCACGACTCAGTAATAAATAAAAAATCAATATTATTTGACATGATGAACTCTTGGCAGAGAAAGGACTTGTTTGTTAGGGACCTCACATTGAGAAGACAAAAATTAGTTGTGCGTGGGGGAAGAAAAGGAGTAGTAATTTTAACCTGAATTAAGTTTTTTCTAAGGCAAAAAGGAACAAATGATTTTGACCCAGTGGCACCATGGATTCTCTCCCGTACAACTGTACCAATGGGAAGTACCTGCAGTGGCCAGCAGGAGGCGACCTCAGCGGCGGTGGAATGTGCAGTCATCGGAGAAGAAGAGGCTGAGGTCACAGTGGGGGCGTTTGATGTAAATGTAAACAGTCATGCACGTGTGCAAGTTTGCACCGAGTGTTGCATATTAGCCGCAAGTATGCGGCAACCCGACCTGTTCGGATGAAGGCCATCTCCACAAAACAATAAGGCACGGTTCCAAAATAAATTAAAATTGTCAATAAAACTAACATTATGGGAACTGAAGATTGAGTGGAGCCAAGTATTAAGTCCAAGTATTCTGCTGAACCGGCCTGCGCCGCAGGACAACGTGGGAATGGGGCCTGAAATGAAGACACTCAGTCTTACAGAGTCGAGGAAAGTGAGAAGCTCAATGAAGTGTCTTTTAGTGATTTCCGAGTGCTCGTGTGCTGTATCATTAGTCCCCACGTGAATTATGAGCCTGTGGACTGTGACAGGAGCTGACTGCAGGATGACAGGGAGTTTACTTAAAATATCGGAGACTGAAGCACCAGGAAAACAGTGCGTAACTGCATTGAAAAATCGGATGTGTTTTATGATTGAATCTCCAACTATCACCGTAGTAGGAGAGAAGAGTGGCCTTGGTAGGGATGAATGTAGGATGTCCTGGGGTTGTGAAGAGATTTCAACTGGATTGTAGCTTCTCATGTCGGAGACAGGCTGTGGGACAACAGACTCGAGCCCCGCGCATTGCGTTGCCAGAGGTGGTGTGGAAGAAGGAAAAACATGGGCCTTTAAGCTAATTCTTGGCCTGACTGTTAGTTTTCAAGGCCACGACAACAAAATATTATTTTGCTCTCGCTGAGCTGAATGAGTTCTCGATACATCAGCTGAGCAGAACTTTCTTCTCTTGGGGCTCCGAGATGCATTGTCTGGTTGGTTGGACATTTGAGGTGGGCGTGGTTAACGTAAAAAAAATGAAGTGGAAAGTTGAGGTTCCTGCATTTCCTCTGATGCAAAGTTTAATGAATAGTTTTAATGAACAGCTGATTTAGGTGGTGATAAAGTATGTAAATGTATAAATCACGCTGATTTAAAGGCTCAGACAAAGTGCTGTTCATTGCCATTGATATGAAGCTGGATGAAAGTTTTATGTCTCATCAGCCATTGAACACAAACACAATAACAGACCTTTTATGACTTGTTTTTAATAACCAGAAACATTCAGAATATTTTAGATCCACTCAGAAGCCAGGATCAGGAAGGCCGACCTCTGTTAAATCATCAAATAGCTAATGAACATTTTCATTAATGCCAGTGTTTTTATTCAGTGTCTCTAAGGACGTTTGACCTGGAGGACAGACGCCTTCACTCCATCTACTTCTCGTCCTGATGTCTTTGTTTTGACATCTACATCCTGACATCTCGTCACATCAGATGAAACTTTGTTGGACGGAAACGCCGACACATCCACCGGTCCAGAAACAAACAGAACGTTTCAGAAATCTGGAACATTTCCGTTTTCACCTCCTCAGCTTTTTGGATGAAAAGTTGAAGCAAAAAATGCAGAAAAAAGTTGTTTAAAAAGATCAACATGAACAAAATGGAAAATATTTTTTTCTAACAAGATGTTACTGTGGAGTCATATAATGATGATGATGAGGAGGATGAGGAGGAGGCCTGGTGGACGTTGACGCTCCTCCGTCCATTTGTATGAGTCAAAACATCATCAACCAGAAAAATCTTCATCACATAAAATCAGACTGGAATCGTCCTCTCCATGAAGTAAATGTCTTCATGTTTGGCCTAAAACAGGAAGTGACCTCAGAGGTTTGACCAGTCAGGGTCGGTACTGTCTGTACTGGGACTGGGGGGTCGGAGGGTTGCCGGTTCCAAACTGAAGTGGAGCTGTCGAGCCTTCAAACGAAGTTCTGTAGCCGTGAGAAGATGGCACCCCATTTCCCCTCAGACCCAATCCAAATCCAGGTCCCAGACCATGTACACCAAGTCCCAGCGCGCTGCTGGGCCCGGCCAGGCCCTGACTGAGCACCCCAGTGTAGGCTGCAACTCCGTAGGCGACTCCCAGGCCTGCGTAGGGCCTGTGGGCATGGTGACCTGGGGCAGGGAGAACCACCGGCTGAATGTTCCTGCCCGGAGAGTTGAAGGAGAACTCAGGAGGAGGACCACCGGGTTTAAATGGGGTAGAGGTGAGAGGGTTCAGCAGACCAGGAGGCCCAGAAGAGCAGGAAGAGGGGTAGCCTTCAGCAGAGCCCAGAGGGGGGGCGTTTGAGGAGGACAGGGTCCCTGTCAGCAGGGGACGGGTCCAGTCATCCTTAAAGATCTGGACCGTCAGTGTGGACACGAGTGGCAGCAGCCGGTTGGTGACGTGGGCCAGAACCAGCTGCTCGTTTGCGTCCCGACGAATCCGGACGTGGGCGGAGCCAGCCTGAAACACAAGTACGGGGGGGGGGGGTCATGATGAGGTTAAAATTAGGACAAGTTCTTTTTTTTTTAACCTAATTTCTATCAAATTATTTATATGAGCAGAAAAAAACTCCTCAGATTCAAGACTCATCTACGCCGGTTCCGTTGGTCTGCTTTGAGCCAAACCTGAAACCAACGAACAGTTCAGCAGTCTGAACCCTCATTCACAACCTGGTTCACATCACGGAAGTGAAGCCTGGTCTGAATGAGGATCCAACTAGGACTCTATCAGGACTCCACCAGGACTCTATCAGGACTCCATCAGGACTCCATCAGGAATCCATCAGGAATCCATCAGGACTCCATCAGGAATCTATCAGGACTCCACCAGGACTCTATCAGGACTCTATCAGGAATCTATCAGGACTCCACCAGGACTCCATCAGGACTTTATCAGGACTCCACCAGGACTCCATCAGGACTCCATCAGGACTTTATCAGGACTCCATCAGGACTCCATCATGACTCTATCAGGACTTTATCAGGACTCCACCAGGACTCTATCATGACTCTATCAGGACTTTATCAGGACTCCACCAGGACTCTATCAGGACTCCATCAGGAATCTATCAGGACTCCACCAGGACTCCATCAGGACTCCATCAGGACTTTATCAGGACTCCATCAGGACTCCATCAGGACTCCACCAGGACTCTATCAGGACTCTATCAGGACTCCATCAGGAATCTATCAGGACTCCACCAGGACTCCACCAGGACTCTATCAGGACTCTATCAGGACTCCATCAGGACACCACCAGGACTCCATCAGGAATCTATCAGGACTCCACCTTGTCGTAAAAGCAGAGGTCTGAATTTTTCTAGCTCTGACAAGAAAACTGTGACGTTTCGGCTGTGGCCTGATTTCCTCGTTCTCTTGTCTTCACAGGAACATTCAGACCTCGAAAGGACAAAACCAAACACATACACGCAGACATGCACGCGTACACACACCCGCACACATGCACACACACTTGCATAGTGCGAGCGTGCCCATGGGGCAAGAGTGCAGTCAGAGGGTCAAATGAGTTTGGACAGCTGCTCCGTTAGTGGTGGGCAAACAAGGAGCGCTTGTGTTACCGCGGCAACGTTGTAGACGACAACAGCAGCAGCGTCAGGGTAAACAAAGGTAAACAAAGGACGCTGCTTCCCCTGGAGGCAATGGGAGGAAGAGCCGCTACAACCTGATGATGTCTGACTCCTTTCAGACACCAGATTAGTTTATGGTGAGAACGAGAAGATTCAGTTTGTCCTTCATGTGGCTGGAAGATCCTGAAACTTAATGCAACACGATGTACCTGCGGGGTCAGCTGATCTACATCTGATGAAGGCTAAATTGTTTATATTTTTTTTTGTATCACATCTGATCAGCAGCGCCAGCCAGCCTGAACAAGTTTTACCTGGAAAGACATCATGTAAATGTCCTGACCCAAACAAGAAACAGCTGATCCTCTGAAACATGTTCCAACCTAGATCTAAGTCCAGTATCTGCGTCAAAACCAGGTCAGTCCTGTTCTGAGGATATTAACCCATTAGATAAGAAAATACAGTTTCTGAGACATTTTGCTTCAATTTACGGTAAAAACTTTACTCAAAATCCTGTTGAACACAATATGATACTCGTCTTCTGTCCCCTAACAGATACCCAGAAGCAGAAAACCACATTAAATATTTTAATATAACACACGGTAATAAATGGTAGAAAAAAAAAAGTTCATTTTTGGTTACATTTTGTTAAAGGGCCAAATAAAGACCTCTTATTTAAAACACTGGACTTTTCCTACCATTTTTTCAGGGGTCGGCTTTGACGGGATAAAGAGAAAATTTCATCAGAGCAGCTTTGAGACCAAAGTTTAGTCATTAGTTTCCCAGATGTACGGAAATATGGGATTAACGTTTAGGAATGCTGCACCTGTCCACCAATCGAGCTCCCGCTCCAAGCTCCACCTGTCGAGCTCCCGCTCCATGCTCCACCTGTCGAGCTCCCGCTCCATGCTCCACCTGTCAAGCTCCCGCTCCATCCAACAATCTCCCACTACACCTTCCACTTGTCAAACTCCCACTCCATCCTCCACCTGTCAAACTCCCGCTCCATCCTCCACCTGTCAAGCTCCCGCTCCATCCAACAATCTCCCACTACACCTTCCACTTGTCAAACTCCCACTCCATCCTCCACCTGTCAAACTCCCACTCCATCCTCCACCTGTCAAGCTCCCGCTCCATCCTCCACCTGTCAAGCTCCTGCTCCATCCATCAATCTCCCGCTCCATCCTCCACCTGTCAAACTCCCGCTCCATCCTCCACCAGTCAAACTCCCACTCCATCCTCCACCGGTTGAGCTCCTACTCCATCCTCCACCTGTGGAGTTCCGGCTCCATCCTCCACTGGTTGAGGTCCTGCTCCATCCTCCACCTGTCAAACTTCCACTCCATCCTCCACCTTTCTAGCTCCCGCTCCATCCTCCACTTGTTGAGGTCCCGCTCCATCCTCCACCTGTGGAGCTCCCACTCCATCCTCCACTGGTTGAGGTCCTGCTCCATCCTCCACCTGTCAAACTCCCACTCCATCCTCCACGTTTCAAGCTCCTGCTCCATCCTCCACCTTTCAAGCTCCTTTTGAAAGAGAATGGATGGAGGATTCCTGACCTACCAGAGATCCAAATCCAACAGTCCAAAAGTGTTCGTTGCGAACTTCCAGTACTCCGTCCAGTGTTGACACCTGATGGGACACAAAACAAACTGGGATGAGTCACCTCCGTCAGGTCGAATGGCTCAGGTTCATGGTGTTAGTAGCCTGATTGATCCAGTCTGTGGGTTTCTATAGCTGGTTACTATTTCCATGAATTAGCTTGTATGAACACAGTTATTATAAAGTGGACTGATGTGTTTGAATTGGATCACAATGAATTGGCTTCAATTGATTATGTCTGCAAAATGACTGTTGTGAATTGGTGCTGAATAAATAAAGCTGAATTAAACTGGTGAGGTCGTGTCTCATCTCACCTCTCTGAGGAGTTTGTCGAGTTGTCCGATGATGTGTGAGGGCGTGGTCTGCAGCAGCACTTTCCCACTGTAGACACTCATGGGGTACATGGTGCCGAAGGTCATCAGGGCGATGGCGACCGCCGACGCCGTGTCCACCGCCGTGTAGTTACTGAACGCAGAGATGAAAGAGAACAACTTCCTGTTAGGTTTCTTTATTTACATTAAAAACAAACATGGACCTTTAATCCCAGAACGGATGTTTTTTAGCTTGAAAAATGAACTTTTATCCAGATCTGCTCCGTCTCTACATGACTTACAAAACTAGAGTAGCATCCATGTTAGACATCTAACATCGACACAGTCTGTAGGTTTGCATGTCCTACAACCTTGGCCAACTTGGATCCTCTTTACCAGGCTGCTCTTAGGTACATAACAAGCTCAGTTTTTAGGACTCACCATTGTACTTTATATTCACTCATTGGTCTCTCTTCTTTAAATATTCGTAGGCTGCAGCGTTGGTATATTTTCATTTATAAGGCCATTTTGGGCAGGTTACCTTCCTCTATCTGTTCTAAGTTCATAGCTCTCCAGAACACATCCAGTCTTGGAGCCGGTAGCTGGCAGAGGTTCAAGGTGCCTTTTGTGGGGACAGAGTCAGGAAAGAGGAGTCTGTTCTTTTTCAGGTCCTGGTCTTGGAATGATTTGCAGGCTAGGATGAGGCTGGGGTCTCTCATCCCTTTTTTAAGTTTTAAACAAAAGATATCTGAGTTTTTAGTTTCTAGTTGTATCGTGTAGTTGTGTAGGATCTTATTTCTAGTCGATAACTAATCAGATTTTATGCTTGTAGTGATTGTAAATGTTGGTGATTTTGTTAAACTGTTAAATGTCTTACAGCCAGGACATCCTTGTAAAACAGATTTTTAATCTCAGTGGATCATGTCCTGGTTAAACAAAGATTATAACATGAATCTTTAATCAGTTTCAAACTATTCAGACACATGAGATGTTTTTTTGAAAACCAAATTATTTAAGTTTAACATATTTATTTTTATTCATCAAAAGAAAAAACCCCAGAAAGAAATATTTATTAACGCTTAATGTTCGAAAATATTTTGTGTGCGTAAAATAAAGTCTGAACTGTGATAAACAAAGTCAGAAGACAGATGTGATCCTCAGCAAAGCTTGGTGGAGTTGTACATGGTACAGTTAACACTGGAACAGGAATCCCTCTGGGTCCCACTCAGCTGTCAGTAGTAGGTCCCTGAACGCATCACGGCATGTTATTGTCTGTAAGGCGGGAAATATCTGTGACGCATAATGACTGACGCCTGTCTTCCCCCAATCAAATCCAAGTAACCAAGCAGAAAACAGAGACTTTTAAAGGGGGAAACTGCTCTCAAAGAACTCTGGGAAATGGAGTTCTCAAGTAAATGTGGAATTTTGCTTCTTCTGCTTCAGTGAATCTTGGTTGGAGATGAAGAAACTTAGAGATGATGTATGTCCCTGAAAACATGCTGAGGGGGGAAGAAGTAGAGCAGTTATTTGTATTTACATCTTTCTGTGGACTTTGTTTACCTGATAAACCAAATATTACCATAGAAACGTGTCTTTAAATGTATAACAGGCTGAAAAAAAAATCATTATTTCACTTCCACAACTACAGCGGTTTATTCCACAAACATGGTCGGCTAATTATAATTGATGTCCTTCAAGATGATTTCAGCCTTTATTCCTCCAGCTTTGAGTCTCTGCTTGTTGAATCTTCCACCTCGTTTCAGGATCCTCTTTCAGGTCAGATGAAGATGAGGAATTTATTTCAGCACCAATCCAAACAAACCAACAGAAAGAAAGCCGGCGTGGTGTCAGAGCGCCAGCTGATGCCGGGATTTCACATTAATCCTTACTTGATTTCTATCAGCATGTAGGTGGTGCAGAGGGAGAGTGCTCCAGCCACGTTAATCAGGACGAAGGGGTTCATACGAGGCAGCAGAACGCTGCTGAGCCCTGGAACCATGCCACACACGCTGCAAACAACAACAAAACAAACTGGATTAGTCAACATCAGCACCTACATTCATCTTCTGACCCTCAACGTTACACCCCCAAGATAAAGCAGCTCCTTAAAGAGACATTTCTGCTCCTGATCCATTACTCCCTCAGATTTCTGACTAAAATACAACGGCTTGTATTTTATTTTATTTAGGTTGAAGAAGGTTCAAGACATCCAGGAAATCTTTCTAAATATGATTTAGGAGCATATCGCTAAAGATAACTTCAGACGTGTTCCAGGTTGACCAGACGTTCCACTATGTAACGACTAAAGATGTTTTCTGGAAACCATTCATCAAGATCAAAGACATGTTGTTTAAGTCCTCCCTTTATTGTTTTGAGCTGTGTAATTAAAAACATCCAGTTACACCTGAAGGTTAATCAAGGTAAGAACATTTTCTATAAAACTTTCATCACATTCATTCAATTAAAATACAAAGTTTGCGGCTGTCTTTACCAAGGAAATTAGAGCCATTCTGGACAGTTATTGTGTATTTGACTGTTCAAATTGTTAAGGCATGCGGACAGGGAATGTGTTTTTACCGGTTTCCTGGGAAGAAACAGCAGCAAACCACCAGCTATGCAGGGTGGCAGAAACATCGCTAAGACAGAAATGTGGTGAGATGGAAACTCTGGACGTCTGATTTAATCAAGGCAAGAAAAGAAAAAGAGAATAAAAAAAAAGATTCAAGAAAGAAAAGAAAAAGAGAATAAAAAAAAAGGACAAAGAGAACAGAAAGAACAGATGAAGAGAAGAAAAGGAGGTGACAGAGAGAGAGAGAGAGAGAGAGAGAGAGAGAGAGAGAGAGAGAGAGAGAGAGAGAGAGATGAGTCTGATGGTCCCAGAAATCCTTTAATCCCTGATTATACACTGATATAATTGGACATGAGACCAACTGTTGGTGCAAACAGAGAGATCCGGATTAACTGCCAGAGACCACTGAGGAGACCAGAAACCACCACAGACCAGAAACTACTGCCGCTTGGATGACATCATTGTCTCCGTTAACCAAGCATCAGTCAGAATGTGAAGATGACCAAGCAAAGTTCTACTGAACAGTTTCCAGAAGCTCCTGCTTATTGACACGGTTTCATTCTTTTTATACTGAGATGAATCTCAGACGTTAACTAGAAGCACAGCGAAGCACAGCGAAGCACAGACCTCCACGAGACACAGTAATGTTTATGTTTACCAAAGGTTGTGGGTTTTATTGTTAAATTTGAAGCTCTGATTGCAAAATGATCCCCATCTCCAGATAGTAAAGAATCCTTTAAAACATTCCTGGTTAAAATTAAAGGCTAGGAGACAAATCTCCAGACTCATCTCCAGAAACCTGTTTCCACTCGTCTCCAGACCCTGTCTCCACTCGTCTCCAGACCCTGTCTCCACTCGTCTCCAGAGACCTGTTTCCACTCGTCTCCAGAAACCCGTCTCCAGACCCTGTATCCACTCGTCTCCAGACCCTGTCTCCACTCGTCTCCAGACCCTGTCTCCACTTGCCTCCAGAGACCTGTTTCCACTCGTCTCCAGAAACCCGTCTCCAGACCCTGTCTCCACTCGTCTCCAGACTCTGTTTCAACTTGTCTCCAGAGACCAGTCTGCACTCATCTCCAGAGACCTGTCTCCACTCGTCTCCAGAAACCTGTCTCCACTCGTCTCCAGAAACCTGTTTCCACTCGTGTCCAGACCCTGTCTCCACCCGTCTCCAGAGACCTGTTTCCACTCGTCTCCAGAAACCCGTCTCCAGACCCTGTCTCCACTCGTCTCCAGAGTCTTGTCTCCAGATTCTGTTTCAACTTGTTTCCAGAGACCTGTCTGCACTCATCTCCAGAGACCTGTCTCCACTCGTCTCCAGAAACCTGTCTCCACTCGTCTCCAGGGACCTGTTTCCACTCGTCTCCAGAAACCTGTTTCCACTCGTCTCCAGATCCTGTCTCCACTCGTCTCCAGAGACCTGTTTCCACTCGTCTCCAGAAACCCGTCTCCAGACCCTGTCTCCACTCGTCTCCAGAGTCTTGTCTCCAGACTGTTTCAACTTGTCTCCAGAGACCAGTCTGCACTCATCTCCAGAGACCTGTCTCCACTCGTCTCCAGAAACCTGTCTCCACTCGTCTCCAGAAACCTGTTTCCACTCGTGTCCAGACCCTGTCTCCACCCATCTCCAGAGTCTTGTCTCCAGATTCTGTTTCAACTTGTTTCCAGAGACCTGTCTGCACTCATCTCCAGACACCTGTCTCCACTCGTCTCCAGAAACCTGTCTCCACTCGTCTCCAGGGACCTGTTTCCACTCGTCTCCAGAAACCTGTTTCCACTCGTCTCCAGATCCTGTCTCCACTCGTCTCCAGAGACCTGTTTCCACTCGTCTCCAGAAACCCGTCTCCAGACCCTGTCTCCACTCGTCTCCAGAGTCTTGTCTCCAGACTGTTTCAACTTGTCTCCAGAGACCAGTCTGCACTCATCTCCAGAGACCTGTCTCCACTCGTCTCCAGAAACCTGTCTCCACTCGTCTCCAGAAACCTGTTTCCACTCGTGTCCAGACCCTGTCTCCACCCATCTCCAGAGTCTTGTCTCCAGATTCTGTTTCAACTTGTTTCCAGAGACCTGTCTGCACTCATCTCCAGAGACCTGTCTCCACTCGTCTCCAGAAACCTGTCTCCACTCGTCTCCAGGGACCTGTTTCCACTCGTCTCCAGAAACCTGTTTCCACTCGTCTCCAGATCCTGTCTCCACTCGTCTCCAGAGACCTGTTTCCACTCGTCTCCAGAAACCCGTCTCCAGACCCTGTCTCCACTCGTCTCCAGAGTCTTGTCTCCAGACTCTGTTTCAACTTGTCTCCAGAAACCTGTCTCCACTCGTCTCCAGGGACCTGTTTCCACTCGTCTCCAGAAACCTGTTTCCACTCGTCTCCAGAAACCTGTATCCATTCGTCTTCAGATCCTGTCTTCACTCGTCTCCAGAGACCTGTTTCCACTCGTCTCCAGAAACCCGTCTCCAGACCCTGTCTCTACTCGTCTCCAGAGTCTTGTCTCCAGACTCTGTTTCAACTTGTCTCCAGAGACCTGTCTGCACTCATCTCCAGAGACCTGTCTCCACTCGTCTCCAGAAACCTGTCTCCACTCATCTCCAGAAACCTGTTTCCACTCGTCTCCAGAAACCTGTCTCCACTCGTCTCCAGGGACCTGTTTCCACTCGTCTCTAGAAACCTGTTTCCACTCGTCTCCAGAGACCTGTTTCCACTCGTCTCCAGAAACCCGTCTCCACTCGTCTCCAGACCCTGTCTCCACTCGCCTCCAGAGACCTGTTTCCACTTGTCTCCAGAAACCCGTCTCCAGACCCTGTCTCCACTCGTCTCCAGAGTCTTGTCTCCAGACTCTGTTTCAACTTGTCTCCAGAAACCTGTCTCCACTCGTCTCCAGGGACCTGTTTCCACTCGTCTCCAGAAACCTGTTTCCACTCGTCTCCAGACCCTGTCTCCACTCGTCTCCAGAGACCTGTTTCCACTCGTCTCCAGAAACCCGTCTCCAGACCCTGTCTCCACTCGTCTCCAGACCCTGTCTCCACTCGTCTCCAGAGTCTTGTCTTCACTCGTCTCCAGGGACCTGTTTCCACTCGTCTCCAGAGACCTGTCTCCGCTTGTATTGATTCATATGTAGAGATTCATGGACATGACATCAGCTGGTAATTCTAATGTTTACATTCAGACAAGGAGGAAAATCTGATGACGGAACCTCCAGACCACGTCCAGATCTGATGAACCTTTTCTCCATCAAACACACATTTTTAAATCTGCATCCTTCCCAGTGGCAACACACACACACATGCACAGAGATGTCAGGCTTCCGGCTGGTAAGGACAAGAGAACAGCAGGCTTTATATAACCCAGTTGGCCCCCAGACCCTGTTCAGGTTAAACTGGGACAGACTGATGCTGCACATGCTCAGAAAAGCTGCTACGCACACACCAAACACTCACACAAAGCACACAGACGTACACGCCGTCTTTCACGCAGTCAAAGAGTAGAAACTAGGCTGGGACGTCCTGTTCACTTCTGTCCTCTCAGCCAATCACAGCCCAGTTCTGTTGCACAACTCTCCAGGCTGTCGCCCCGAGCAACCCACGCCGACTGAGCTGCCGACGCTGTGTGTGTGCGTGCATGTGTGTGTGCACAATATACTTCACCAGCTTCCATGTGGGAATGAGCAGCGGAATGTAATATTCATCACGTCGGTCAGCAGCTCTGGAGTCGGTCAACATGTTACTATGGCAACCGGCTTGTAGATGTAAAGCTGGACTGAGAATCAGCTGTTTGTTAAAATCAACATTATTTTAAGTCCATCAGCTCATTTTTGTCAGAAAGTGTTCCTCCTGACTTTATACTTAGTAAAAAAATAAATAAATAAATAAATAAAACATACCTTTCGCTTCTTCCAGAGATGAACTCTGAATTGAATGACACTGAAACTCAGTTTCAGTGTCATTCAATTTAGTGTCTAACTTAATCCTGTTCAACCATGTTTACCTTCTCTCACCTGAAACAACACCTGAACACAGTCCGGAACTTTCTGATGGATCATATTATTTCTGCTGTTTTAAGCTTCTAGTTTCTAGTTTCGAATATGATGTGTTTCTACTTGGATATGATGCGATTCTTCTTAGATTTGATGAGTTTCTACTTGAATATGATGCAGTTCTACTCGGATATGATCTGTTTCTACTTGGATATGACGCGTTTCTACTCGGATATGATCTGTTTCTACTCAGGTATGATATCTTTCTACTTGGATATGATGCATTTCTACTTGGATATGATGAGTTTCTACCCGAATATGATGTATTTCTACTTGGATATGATCTGTTTCTACCCGAATATGATGCATTTCTAGTTGGATATGATGAGTTTCTACTTGAATATGATGCGTTTCAACTCTGATATGATCTGTTTCTACTTGGATATGATGCAGTTCTACTTGGATATGATGCATTTCAACTTGGATATGATGCATTTCAACTTGGATATGATCTGTTTCTACTTGGATGTGATGCATTTCTTCTCGGATACGGTCTGTTTCTACTTGGATATGATGCATTTCTACTTGGATATGATGCATTTCAACTTGGATATGATCTGTTTCTACTTGGATGTGATGCATTTCTGCTCGGACATGATGTGTTTCTACTTGGATGTGATGCATTTCTGCTCGGACATGATGTGTTTCTACTTGGATGTGATGCATTTCTACTCGGATATGATCTGTTTCTACTTCGATATAATCTTTTTCTACTTGGATGTGATGCATTTCTGCTCGGACATGATCTGTTTCTACTTGGATATGATGCATTTCAACTCGGATATGATCTGTTTCTACTTGGATGTGATGCATTTCTACTCGGATATGATCTGTTTCTACTTCGATATAATCTTTTTCTACTTGGATGCGATGCAGTTCTGCTCGGGTTTGATCTGTTTCTACTTGGATGTGATTCATTTCTGCTCGGATATGATCTGTTTCTACTTGGATGTGATGCAGTTCTACTTGGATATGATGAGTTTCTACCCGAATATGATGCATTTCTTCTCGGATACGGTCTGTTTCTACTTGGATATGATGCATTTCTACTTGGATATGATGCATTTCAACTTGGATATGATCTGTTTCTACTTGGATGTGATGCATTTCTGCTCGGACATGATGTGTTTCTACTTGGATGTGATGCATTTCTGCTCGGACATGATGTGTTTCTACTTGGATGTGATGCATTTCTACTCGGATATGATCTGTTTCTACTTCGATATAATCTTTTTCTACTTGGATGTGATGCATTTCTGCTCGGACATGATCTGTTTCTACTTGGATATGATGCATTTCAACTCGGATATGATCTGTTTCTAATTGGATGTGATGCATTTCTACTCGGATATGATCTGTTTCTACTTCGATATAATCTTTTTCTACTTGGATGCGATGCAGTTCTGCTCGGGTTTGATCTGTTTCTACTTGGATGTGATTCATTTCTGCTCGGATATGATCTGTTTCTACTTGGATGTGATGCATTTCTGCTCGGATATGATATAATCTGAGTCTTTTTATTTTGCTTGAGACAAATGAAATCAGGGTTAGTGGAGAAACTGGAACTTTTTGATAAAAATGGTTAAAATGAGCCTCAGATTCTAAAAAGTTCAGGAACTAGTTAGTTCAGATGATGACATGACGTCTGACTGACCCCCCAGCCCAGACCCCAGATGTTCATGTTACGCATCCTGAAATCAATGAGCCATTGTGTTGGTGTGTAGCCAGATAGGCCACGCCCCCTCTGACTCGCCTGAGGAGGACTATATGTGGCGTTATCAACACACACCCAGACGTATGGACGCAGCGTGAGGAGAATGACGGGTAGTTTCACCACTGCTGTGTGTGCACGTATCAGAGTGTGTGTTGAGTCAGGGTAAACTGAGAGCTGCTGATGAAGGCGACAGACAGGAAGGATGAGGAAGATGATCTTACCTTCGGCTGAGGTCGGCCACATGTTCCTGAAGCCAGCTGCTGCTGGCGGCTGCAGAGAGACAGAAGATTCATTATTACATAGCAGAACAACAACATCTGGGATCTAACAGGAATCCCCTGAACATGTGGTGATTGATTATTGGTTATAGCTGATGAGTTCCTGATCAGAATCGATCTGTGTGACTGTAAATGAATCCTGATTTCAGCTTGTTCAGTTTCAGAAGAATCAGGAACCAGCTGTTTCCTTAATTTTCTCTCTCTCTTTTGTTGATTTTGTTTCCTATCTGGTCCTGTCCAGCACGGTGGCGGCAGAATGATGGTCTGGCTGCTGTGTTGTGTTGAACACATTTGAGAAGCTTTATGGGTATAAGGCTCCTCTTGACAATCTGATTTATTTTAAATATAAATATATATGTATTTAATGTATAATTTCCTGCAGCTTTTACAGGTAAACTTAGTAGACAATCATCAGGAGTTCCTAAAAAATAACCAAGACAGCAACAACAACATGTATCACAACAACAACCAAAGAGCCAGAAACACACACACCTGAACCAACGCATCTCTTAGTGTATAAACCTACTGGACACCTCAGTGCTGAGTCAGCATGCAGAGGATGAGGAATGAGGAGGATCAGAGATGAGGCCACACCTCTACGGAGGCTAGAGGCAGACTAGGGCGGCCCAGAGACCCGGCCATCGGCAGCAATCCTGGAACACCAACCCAAGCCCCCCCACCTCGAGGACCACCCCGGACTCACCCAGAGAGGGGAAGGAAGGCCCCAGCCAGAGTCCCCATGGTCATGGGGTACAGGCCCCACCGGGCCAAGATCAGCAACCACCGACCCCGCCAGGCTCCGGCCATACAGGGCGGCCAGAGCGAAGGGCCCTGAGCCCCAAGAACCCAGAGGCAGCCCCCAAGAGAACCAGGCCCCTCCAGACAACCACGTGTCATGGGCCAGTACTACAATGCTACAGCTGCATCACCATGGGAACCAGGGCATCATCGACCACGCTCCCATCCTCTTACCCCTCCCCCCTTTCCTGTTACACCCTCCTCCCCCCACCATCCTTTCTCTAGCCACTCCCGCCCTACCCCACCCACCCATTATCCCCATCTACCTGCCCCGTAACCCCTAACTCACAGCCTCCCCTGTACTGTACCCACGAACATTCACTTTCACACACCACATCACACTTAACCCTCCAATCATGCCCTATGGGAGACATGTCCAGTGGACCAGAGCCCCAAAACCAGCCCCCCATGGCCAGTAGCCCCCATCAGCACAGCCAGCCTGGAGCCCGGTCCCTGAGGCAACCACCTCCCTCTGCCTGCCCCCAGTGGGGCCCAGGAAACAGGTGTGTGAGAGGTCCCCATTGCCCTCACCCTCCCTGCTCATGGCTGTGAAGTGTGTGTTATTAACAATTAAAATTGAGGGGCAGTGACCACACCATGCTGGAAGTGAGGCCACACGATAAGCCTCACTGACCATGAACTACATGACACACCCCCCAGACGTTGTTTGTGTTATGTTCTTGTGTTTTGGTGTCTAAGTGTAATTAAAACTGAGAGGCGAGTCGCCACAGGGTGGAGCCGAGGAGGCCACTTAGACGCCCCTCCACTTCACCCCGCATTACATGCATGCCCCCCAAGTCCCTACGTGTGTGTGTGAGAGAAAGAGGGGAAGGAGAGGGGTCCAACCCCAGAAGGCCCCACCCACCACATGCCTAGGGGGGAAGGAGAGGAGTAGGAGGACAGTGGGAGAGCCCAGACCTGTGGCCCACCACCCCCAGGCCCACCCTGGGCACCAGAACCCCCAACCAGGCACCCCCACCATCATCCAATCCCCAAAACAACGAGGTCACAGTCCTCCACCTACACTAAGTAATGGAGCTAAGCACAGGGGACCAGAGGGAATGAGATTCAGTTAAATAGTTCTTTGAGGAAGCAGACATTGTCTCAGTACTGATGTGGTCAACTAAGAGATTCCTAAACTGCTGAATACACAGATTATTTTTGTTTTTCCAGTTCACAAGGATAGTTTTCTTTGTGATGCATAATGCTGTGCGTATCATGTGTGCAGAGTAAATTGCCATATTAATGTCACCCAAGTCACTTAGTAGACACAGTGCGGGGATTGTAGGAATATTACATTTAAACCATGTTGACATGTCCACACATACCTGAAGCTAGAACCTGCGGACAGGTGTGCAGGACCACAAGGCATGGAGATAGTTGTCTGGTGTGTTTTCATTGCAGTGTGTGCAGATGTTTGATTGTGACAGACCCATCCTGAACATCCTTTGTCCTGTATAATGAGTTCTATGCAGAATTTTGAATTGTATTAGTTGCATATTTGAATTCTTAGTCATTTTAAAGGTGTTTAAACATATTTGTGACCATTTATCTTTATTAAAGTTACTGGATAAGTCACCCTCCCATTTTGAAGTTGGAAGACAGATTGAGTCTTCTAGTTTGGATAATAGTCTATATGTTTTTAATAATAGCTTTGGGGCATTGAGATTCATGAATCTGCTATTACGTAAAGATGGCTGCCGGCAGGATGTCTCGTCTATCTGTCCGTGTCTGAGTCTGTCTATATTGATACTCTTTAAGCTTTGTAAGCACTTTTAATTGCAGTCTTGAATGGCAACACTTTTCTGGAAGTTACCTGATCGTATCCCCGAGGGTTGATCTGGTCTTTTGTCTGCAAGGCCTGCCGCTCAGGTGTTGCTGTACCTGGGTTAGTCCTCAGCTAGCTGACTCGGCTAACGGCGCAACCGCTGCTCCTCGGCGACTTTGTGGTCTCACGGCTTGTCGTGGCTGGTTCAGCGTTGGATCCCTTGGCTACCTGTACAGCACGGCTTTTCCAAGCCCGGTGATTGGCTGCTTCTGTGGTTAGCATCGTGGTATGCGGTCCGGCTTGTTGTGCGGCCGGCCGCGCTGCGCTTCCTACTGGCTTCGGCGGACGAGGTTTTGTGCAGCTCTTTGACTCTAACTCTCTGCTCGCGGTTATGCCTTCAATAAAGGTTAAACAACGACTTTCCCTCGGTGCTGCCATCTGGCGCTTGTTAATTATTCTCATGCTTTTTATCTCTGGGAATGTTCACCCAAATCCTGGTCCTGGTATAGATAGTCCTACTGCTACTTCACAACTGTTATTCAGAGACTTCTGTAACCGCAAATCCTTGGGGTTTTTACACGTAAATATCTGCAGCCTTCTAAATCCAAAGCATTTTGATCATTTAAAAACATTGTTACATACTGCTAATCCTGATGTTTTAGCTGTTTCCGAGTCCTGGTTAAAAAAAAGTGTCACTGATCAGGACATATTTATACCAGGTTATAATGTATTTCATAAAGACAGAGCCACTAGGGGCGGTGGTGTAGCCATGTATGTTAAAGATCATTTGCAATGTGCTGCTGTTCTATCTAAGTCTGTCCCCAAACAGTTTGAGTTGCTGATATTAAAGCTTAGACTTTCAGCCAGTTTTGTTCTCACTGTTGCTGTCTGCTACAGAGCACCTTCTGCACCAGCTTCTGCACTCTCAGCCATTAGTCAGCTCCTTGTACCATTCACAACCTCTGAGTTTGTTCTTTTGGGTGATTTAAACTGGGATATGGTTAACCCTCCTGACACAGTTTTGCAGCAATTTGATGCTCTAAATCTTACTCAATTAATATCTGAGCCCACCAGACCAAATCTAAAATCTCCCTCATCTTCCACGCTGATTGACCTCATTCTCACCAACACCCCATCTAACTATCAGTCTGGTGTTTTCAGCCAAATAAGCGATCACTGTGCTATTGCCTGTGTAAGCATTGGCTGTTCAGTCAAAAGACCCCCAGTCATTGTAAACAAGCGCTCTCTCAAGAATCTTAACATGCAAGCCTTTCTTCAGGATGTTGAGGTGGTGACCTGGGATAGAGTTGGCTCTGCTCCCTCCCTGGATGAGGCATGGTATTTTTTCAAAAATACATTCAGTCTAATTGTCAATAAACATGCTCCATTGAGAAAATGCAGAATCAAGAATAGTTATAGCCCCTGGTTTTCCCATGATCTGGCTGAACTTATCCATCATAAGAACACCCTTTGACGGAAAGCCCGCTCCACACAATCCCCGGCGGACTGGCTTGCCTTTCGGCAATTCAGGAACAAAACAACACAGGCCATCAGGAACGCTAAAATCTCCCATTTTAAGGAGAAATTTTCCACCTGTGGCTCTGATGCGAAGAAGTTCTGGAAAACCGTCAAGATCATGGAGAATAAGCTTGCCTCCCCTCAGCTACCAATCTCTATGATATTCAATGACATTGTTATTACTGATAAGGCTCGTATGGCCTTACTCCTCAATCATCGCTTTGTCAATGCGGCCCAAGTTTCCCCTGTCTCAGGTCCAGACTTGGCTTCAGCAAGTGAGGTCGACTCAGCCTCATTAGATTTTCAGCCTTCTCCACTGAACAACACACCTTTTTCCTTCTCACCTTTCTCCATCTCGGAAGTGCAGGATGAGCTCACTAAGCTGGATCCGAACAAATCTGCTGGCCTTGATGGTCTTCATTCCAGGTTCCTGAAAGCAGCTGCTCACATTATTGCAGCACCTGTCACAAGTCTGTTTAATAGGTCCTTACAGTACTCCATCCTCCCCTCCGACTGGAAATCAGCCATGGTTTCTCCACTCTTCAAAGGTGGCTGTGGCACGAATCCAAACTGTTACCGACCCATCTCCATACTTCCGTGTTTAGCCAAGGTCCTGGAGAAGCTAGTGCTCAAACAACTAAACTGCTTCCTTGACTCAAACCACATTCTGTCTGACCTGCAGTCTGGCTTTTGGCCTGGCCATGGATGTATAACAGCCACCGCGAAGGTCCTGGATGATGTCATAACAGCACTAGACTCCAAGCAGGTCTGCTTAGCCACCTTTATTGACCTTGCCAAGACATTTGATTCAGTTGACCATAAGATCCTTCTACAAAGGCTCTCCAGTATTGGTCTGTCCATCTCCTGCTGTGACTGGTTCTCCAGCTTCCTTTCTGACTGTGCACAGTTAGTGAAAGCAAAAAATATCATGTCAGAAGCACTCATTATCTCAAAAGGTGTGCCTCAAGGGTCTATTCTGGGCCCCACCCTTTTCTCCATTTACATCAATGACATAGATAAAGCTGCTGGCAGCTCTCGGATCCACCTGTATGCCGATGACACCATTTTGTATTCAGTCGGCCCCCCTCCACAAGCTGCTGCAGCTGTTCATCAACTCAGCCTCTCTTCAGTAGAGCAGTCCTTCCACAACCTCCACCTTCGCCTCAACTCCAGTAAAACAAAGTGCATCCTTTTTAGTCGGAAAACTGGCGCTGACACCCTACCAATACTCACCTGCCTAGACGGCACGGCTTTGGATTATGTCAACTCCTATAAGTACCTGGGCATCTGGCTGGATTCATCTCTGTCATTCGTCACCCACATCAATAATCTTCACGCCAAAATAAAAGCCAGATTAGCCTTTCTTTTCCGTAATAAAGCCTCTTTCACTCACGCAACCAAATGCACTTTAGTCAAATTGACTTTACTCCCAATTTTTGACTATGGTGACATCATTTATAAAATGGCATCAAGCTCAGCCCTTAAAAAACTAGACACTCTCTACCACTCAGCCATACGCTTTGCCACAAACGCCCCTTTCCACACCCACCACTGTGATCTCTATAAATTGGTGGGCTGGCCCTCCCTTCACACTCGGCGACTCCATCATTGGTTTCTTTTTATTTACAAGTCAATCTTACACAAGACACCTTTCTATCTCTCATCTCTTCTCCACTTCGCTCACAGCACTTATCACACCAGGTCATCCGAATTTATTAAGCTCATCATTCCCAAAACCGCCACTGTTTTCGGCCGTAACGCCTTCCACTTTGCCGCTGCAAATGACTGGAACACACTGCAGAACACTCTCAAACTTCCATCTCTGATATCTGTTTCTCTGTTTAGACAGAGACTTCAACAGATTATTGTAGATACTTGTTCCTGCTGATGATGCTGACTCTCCCTTAGATACAAACATTTCTCCACTACTTTTTCTTTCACATAGATCTGTCTTATATACTGTGTTCTACTCCCTTTCCCCCTTTAATTTTTATATATTTGTACTCACTCTGCGCTTTTTTAATTTGTATTGTAGCATTGTGGTCCTGTGTATGCACAGTTGTATGTTTGTATGTATGTATGTTATTTATTCCTGCTGGGGCCTCTTGGCCAGTTCATGTTTGTAAATGAGAACTGGTTCTCAAACATTTTTTTTACCTGGTTAAATAAAGGTTAAATAAAAAAAAAAAATTCTGCCACCCTGATAGGTAGCTGTAAGTTTAATTGATTAATGGTATAAACCCGTTCTGCTACATTGGCAAAATGGCATCCGTTAACTGTGCGTAGTGTTTATATATAACTCCTGAAGTGGCTGCACGTTGTATGGACATGTTAAACCAAACAGCTGCTCAGTTCACCTGCATCTATGATTTTGTTGTGGATCATTTTAACAGCAAACTAAAGTCAGCCATCGATGCTGCAGCTCCACTTAACACTAAAGTAATAAAATCCAAACCCATGCCACCGTGGAGACATGAACTAATCAAAGACCTCAAAAGAAACTGCAGGAAAACTGAGGGAAAATGGAGGAAAACAAAATCAATTTTTATCATTATTTTAAAAGAACTCAAAACCTACAATAGGTAAAACAGTTAAACAGGCCAGAACATTTATTTTAGAAATAGATTTTAACCCCAAATTCCTTTAGAGGACAACTGATCTTTAAATAAACAGATTCTAACCAGCCATCCAGGCCTGCATCAGATGCTGCATGAGAGGACTTTGCAGACCACTTCAGAAATAAGATCGATGCTACTAGATCAACCTTCAATGACATGTTGACTTTAACAGACCTGAACTCTGATTTTACCCGAGGAAACACTGGAGAGTTTGTCCTGTTTGATGTCCAGTTTTCTCCCAACTAAACCCACAACCTGCCTTTTAGACCCAGTTCCCACATCACTTTTAAAACATTTCATGGTTCCTTTGAGCGCGAGCTTTTAGACGTGGTGAACTAGTCCCTTCAGACGGGCGTCTTCCCATCTGCCTTTAGAACGGCGGTGGTAAGGCCCTTCTGAGGAAGAGGAATTTAGACCCAGACATTCTTGATAACTACAGAATTGCATCCACCGCGCCATTTTTAATTAAAATGATAAAAAAAAAGGTCTTTATGCAATTACATGAGTTTTTGCCTAAACACAAGATTTTAGAAAAATATCAGTCTGGTTTTAGGACAAACCCCAGTTTTAAAGATTGTTAATGGTCTTAGATTTAACTCAGACTCACAGAAACTTTCTGTCCTGGTTTTACTGGATCTTAGAGCCATCTTCAGTACAGCAGATCACCAGGTTTTATCAGACAGACTCAGAAGTCTGGTGGGCCTCTCAGGTACTGTTTTACTCCTATCTCACCAATCAAAAATTCTTTGTAAGTGTGGATGCCTGCTCCTCAGAAATCCATGAAATAAAACGTGGGGTTCCCCAGGGACCAGTTCTAGGCCCGATTCTTTTTAATCTGTCCATGTTGTCTCTTGGGGACGTCATCAGGAGACCCGGAGTTGGTTTCCACAGCCTGCCAGAGAACCTCAGGGCTGCAGAGACTGTTGATGCTTTTAAAAAGATGCTCAAGACCTTTTTAGTTTCTACCTGAATTTGATTTAATTTGATCTAATTCATGTCTTAGTTTTATGTTACTTTATTTCATTCTATCACATCATTTTTGTTTGCGGATGTGTGTGGACGTCTGTGTGACTGCGTGAGAGATAATAATGAGTGAGTGTTTTAATTACTATGTTACTTACTTTGGTGTGTGAAGGCTTGTTTTACTTCAACATGCAAAAACTGTTTTTACCATGTAAAGCACTCTGTGCTGCCGCTGGCAGGCAAAACACTTTACAAATAAAAGTTTGCTTCATTCTGGATTTTTAGCTGATTTTAGGGCAGAATGCGGGTAGTGTTGTTTTTGCTTAAACTTCAGTGTGATGCATTACACACTTAAACATAGTAAAACTGGGCAAAGACCCACTGTCAGCATTAGCGTCATCTGTCCCGTTTACAGATAGATCACCTGATACCTAGTATCATAGGTCTGAGGACGTCTTTAATCTTGGAAACCCCGGAGCGTCGGACCACTGGGATTGTGTCATCGGCATCGAACTGTCGGCATCAAGCCGTCAGGGTCGAGCCACTGGCGTGTTCTTCCCCAGCAGAATATAAATATGACCCAATCTTGTTTAAAAAAAGACCAGCTGGGCTCATCGTCGCACCTTCAATGTGCGGCGACGTGGCCGAGCATGACGCTCCTGTCGGGTCGAAGGCCTCCACATCCCGCTCAGGAGGAGTGTGTGTGCGCTCGCCACGGAGTGTGTGTTTTGTTTGTTTTCCAGCAGGGTGAGTCAGTCCAAACAAACATTTTAATGGAGTGACTTATTTATGATCTGTGTCTACGAGGACAAACAACGTGGCACCCCCCCCCCCCCCCAACCCCCACCGCCGTCTGGAACACGGTTACATAATGTACTTTAGTCCATCACAGTGCATGTACGTGCATGTGCGTACCAAGTGCAAACGTGTGTGTGCTGGGCTGAAGTGTCAATGTTTGTGTGTTCATCTCTCCAAAATGTCAAAAGTTAAGCGAGACTGAAGTAGAAACACAAGCAGAAAAGTCACGCACACACAGGAACACACGAGCACACAGCCACGCACACACAGGAAGACACGAGCACACAGCCACGCACACACAGGAACACACACGCACACAGCCACACACACACAGGAACACACGAGCACACTGCCACGCACACCAGGAACACACGAACACAGAGTCACGCACACACAGGAACACACGAGCACAGAGCCACGCACACACAGGAACACACGAGCACACAGCCACACACACACAGGAACACATGAGCACACAGCCACGCCCACGAGCACACAGCCACGCACACACAGGAACACACGAGCACACAGCCACGCACACACAGGAACACACTGACCTCATTCAATCGGGGGGGGGGGGGGTTAAGTGGGAGGAAGGAAAACCATAGAAGAAGAAGAGATGCCATGAGCAGTGAGGCAGTGAGGTTGGTTACATTCACAGTTATCAGATTATTTCACACACATAAGTACTGACATAACTTGGTGCTATGTTTTAAATAGTTGCTACTGTGGGAACTCCTTTACTAAGTGTTAGCTGCTAATGTGGGAGCCTGCTGTATTAGTGTTAGCTGCTAATGTGGGAGCCTGCTATATTAGTTTTAGCTGCTAATGTGGGAGCCTGCTATATTAGTGTTAGCTGCTAATGTGGGAGCCTGCTGTATTAGTTTTAGCTGCTAATGTGGGAGCCTGCTGTATTAGTGTTAGCTGCTAATGTGGGAGCCTGCTATATTAGTGTTAGCTGCTAATGTGGGAGCCTGCTATATTAGTGTTAGCTGCTAATGTGGGAGCCTGCTGTATTAGTGTTAACTGCTAATGTGGGAGCCTGCTGTATTAGTTTTAGCTGCTAATGTGGGAGCCTGCTGTATTAGTTTTAGCTGCTAATGTGGGAGCCTGCTGTATTAGTTTTAGCTGCTAATGTGGGAGCCTGCTATATTGGTGTTAGCTGCTAATGTGGGAGCCTGCTGTATTAGTTTTAGCTGCTAATGTGGGAGCCTGCTGTATTAGTTTTAGCTGCTAATGTGAGAGCCTGCTGTATTAGTTTTAGCTGCTAATGTGGGAGCCTGCTGTATTAGTGTTAGCTGCTAATGTGGGAGCCTGCTGTATTAGTTTTAGCTGCTAATGTGGGAGCCTGCTATATTAGTGTTAGCTGCTAATGTGGGAGCCTGCTGTATTAGTTTTAGCTGCTAATGTGGGAGCCTGCTATATTAGTGTTAGCTGCTAATGTGGGAGCCTGCTGTATTAGTGTTAGCTGCTAATGTGGGAGCCTGCTGTATTAATTTTAGCTGCTAATGTGAGAGCCTGCTGTATTAGTTTTAGCTGCTAATGTGGGAGCCTGCTGTATTAGTGTTAGCTGCTAATGTGGGAGCCTGCTATATTAGTGTTAGCTGCTAATGTGGGAGCCTGCTGTATTAGTGTTAGCTGCTAATGTGGGAGCCTGCTATATTAGTGTTAGCTGCTAATGTGGGAGCCTGCTGTATTAGTTTTAGCTGCTAATGTGGGAGCCTGCTGTATTAGTTTTAGCTGCTAATGTGGGAGCCTGCTGTATTAGTTTTAGCTGCTAATGTGGGAGCCTGCTATATTAGTGTTAGCTGCTAATGTGGGAGCCCGCAATTATAGCTTTACCTCTTAAAAAGGTAGCACAGATTCTTAGCGTTATTGTTAATGTGGGAGCCCGCGGTTTTAGCTTTAAATACTAACGTGGTAACAGAGTCTTAGCATTAACTGCTAATATTGGAGCCCACGGTTTTAGCTTTAGCTATTAACATGGTAGCACAGAGTCTAGCGTTAACTGCTAATATGGGAGCCCGCAGTTTTAGTGTTGCTGCTATTGCTATTCAGAGACAAAGGCTAGAAGCAGCTAGAACTGGAGATAAACTGTTTTAACTGGGACGTACCTTCAGAGACGAAGGTGAAGGGCTTGTTCCTGATGGACAGCAACGTCAGTAGGTTGAAGAAGAGGGCGACGAAGGTCCCGACCAATAGGCGGCCTCTGCAGAGAGAAAACAAACATGGCAGACACATTAGAAGTCTCTTCAGACTCTTTTTTCTGACTCCCTGAATGTTTCCCAACTGATCGTGAAGATTGATCAGTGATCAATGAGATATGTGATGCTCCAGTTCCTTCCACCAGCCTCTCTGAACACGATGTATTGATCCACGAAACGAGACTGAGTCACATGACGCTAAATATCAGCGTATTATATTCAGTATTGATACATTTCCCGAAGCTAATAGGGTCAGAGTGAATTTTCTAGATCACTGTTACTCAGTTTGGTTCTACAAGGGCCGCCTATGCAGGTTGTCAATGTTTCCTGCTCCAACACACTTGATTGTGCAGAACTTCATAGGCTGTTGGATCCATTTAATTTGCATCAATTGTGTTGGAGCGGGGAAACATTAAAAAACTGCAGGATAGCTGCCCTTGTAGAACCTATTTGAGTATCCCTGTTCTAGACTACCTGTAGACCACCGCCTCTGCAGAAATCCCAGTACAGCCAGTACAAAATGGTGCAGCCACACTGGAGGTGTTTGGTTTTAGTGCAAAACATGGATAATGTGTGAATTTCTCTCAGCAGGACAGTTTTATTGTTGCAGTTCTTTCTTCTTTATCGATTCCCAAAGGAAGAAGAACGTCGTCAGAGATGGCTTTCATGGACTTTGGATGTTTTCAGCTATTTGCAAGGTTTGACCGAGTAAGGGCTTCAACCAGTTCAGAGCCGTTTTAAACTAGACAACCACGAACAAATTAACAGAAAGAACTGCAACAATAAAACTGTCCTGCTGAGAGAAATTCACACATTATCCATGTTTTGCACTAAAACCAAACACCTCCAGTGTGGCTGCACCATTTTGTACTGGCTGTATTGGGATTTCTGCAGAGGCGGTGGGCTACAGGTAGTCTAGAACAGGGATACTCAAATAGGTTCTACAAGGGCCGCTATCCTGCAGTTTTTTAATGGTTACCCGCTCCAACACAACTGATGCAAATTAAATGGATCCAACAGCCTATGAAGTTCTGCACAATCAAGTGTGTTGGAGCAGGAAACATTGACAACCTGCATAGGCGGCCCTTGTAGAACCAAACTGAGTAACAGTGATCTAGAAAGTTCACTCTGACCCTATTAGCTTCGGGTTTCTGCTGTTGCTGGTTTTATGACATATTGTGCACAACAGGCAGCTGGCTGCACCACAAACCCACAATCTTTCCTTTCTGGCCCGTTTCTCTCAGCCAAGCCATCTCCACTAACATCTCCAGCCCTTACTGCAGAGACGTCCCTGGTCACATGCTAAACACCCAGCTAGCGTGTTTCTCTTCTTCGTGTTTTAAACAGCTCAATGACCAATCACAAGGAGCTCTAGGTTTAGTCGCATGCGTATTCCAGCTGTTACGGAGCGAATCAACATAGATGAAGGCGGCAGGTAAAGAAACACCACTCATGAGTAATAAGCAGCGAATAGACACTGACTGAAGAAGCTGTCGTCAGACGTTATTGGTCCGCTGCCCATGTGGACTTACTGAGTTTCATTCATCCAGAGAAACGTCTAGCATCATCACTTCCATTCATGTCATCAGAGCCAGTTTGTGATGTTCTTCCAACAGTTAAAACACAAGTTCAGGTGAACCTCATGCTGACAGGTGTCTGCGGTAAAGCCCCACCCACTTCTCTGATTGGCTAGTATGATGGCTGTGTTGAGCTTTATTGGTGTACTTACCCATTCCTGCTACTATTTACCTGCTATCCTCACTAAACCAACTCCAGCTCAGCTGCTTTGTGGCGCCACCGTGCATCAGAAACGTCTTCTTGGCTTTATTCCAGCCATAGAGGAGCATTATTTTTCTTCTTCTCACACACACATAGAACTTTCTGCTCACTGGTTGATCTTTGGCTGCTCCTGATTGGACGTTACCGTCAATCTAAGCTCTCTGATTGGTGGAAAGTCTGACAGGAAGTGGCTTCATCTTCATGTCCAGGTCTAAATAGAGGTCTCTTAGCAACATAGTAGTGATGGTGATGTTTTTATGGTGAAATGTGATAAATAATGCTGTTATCATGGATCATTGTGGATTTACCAGATAGAGTCTCTGAATAAAACTACATTTAGTGGCTGGATTGTAAACCTCCTGGACGGGATAGAAATGCTGGAAAACCTCCTTAGATCAGCTAAAAGGTAAAATATCCATCACATTTACCCCACAGAGATACACACCACCGCTGCTGAGACGCTGGTGGTGGTGATGGAAGGGATCTGGAGGAGTTTTAAGGGTTAAATCAGTAAAATGAGCTGGAACAGAATCGTCTTGGTCTGCTTCGTCTTCTAGTTTCATACGCTGGTATAAAAACATAAGTAAATAAATAAATAAGGGAGTTGCTGTGCCCGAGGCCAGCCTCCACGCGGTCTGGATGTGGACGGATATAGATCCTGTCAGAGCGTGAAGTCCACGATGAACATGTCCGTCAGTCTCGGTGACAGTCTGAATCTGTCCAGTTCGGTTGTTTGTTCGTTCTGACAGCAGCTGTGTGTGTGTCGTCCTTAGAGACATGCAGCAGCGTCTCCTGTTGTGTGTGTTCATTTTAGATGTGTGTGGAGGGATAATACTCACGTATGGACCTCAGGCTGCTCCATTAGGCGCTCCACACTAACAAGACACAAACAAACACAGTAAACAAACACAGTAAACAACAGCAGCCAGGTGGGTCTACTCCATCCTCGGTGGGACGTGATGGAGACTCATGAAACAGATGAGAGGAGACAAGCAGCCAATGGACAGAAGACAACAGGAAACACATCAAACAGTCGTCCATCTTTATTTATTTCACCTTAATTTACTAGGATCAACAACAGATTCTGATTTACAAAGTCGACCTGGTCAGTGGCAGAAAACCTTCCTGAACCAGGTCACCGCGGGTCCCAGGACCAGGCCTCACGCACCAGCTGTTCTGAACATTTCTCTCTTGTGATTGGTCAGTTTGGCATCACATGTTGCTGGATATCTGGATCTTCTCCTGAATTTGTGTGGTAACCAGCGTTTTTAAAAACAGTAACCCGTGGATTAAGTTGATGAGAAGCTGATCAAATTATTTCTTAGTTTTCTCCCACAAGCTAATAAAGACTGAACCATACTGGACGCCATTGTGGTTGTGTCTGGAACTCCAGGTCCACCTGGTGAATTTGGTCTGTAATCATTTAAATTTCCTATAACCGTCTTTTATTATAATCATTACTTTTACTAATAAATCCTGGTTATTTCCTGGTTAACACCTATCAGACTCACCTGGAGGACCAATCACCTTTCTCTCCACAGATGAAGCACATCTTAAAAAGAAGAAATCTGCCTTGGTCCTGATGCGTTCAGGGACCAGACTGCAGGCTGCTGTCCAGGTTCAGGAGGAATCATTGATCCTATAATTGATAAAGCTGTTTTTAAGAGGTTTTTTAGAGGTGGAGGTAGAGACGTAGGTATAGATGGAGAGGTTGAGATCTACGTAGAGATTGAGATGTATAGATGGAGGTAAAGATATAGATATAGATGGAGAGGTAGAGATGGAGGTATAGATGGAGGTATAGATGGAGGTAAAGATGGAGAGATAGAGATGGAGGTAGAGATGGAGAGGTAGAGATGGAGGTAGAGATGGACGTATAGATGGAGAGATAGAGATGTAGAGATGGAGGTATAGATGGAGAGATAGAGATGGAGAGGTAGAGATGGAGGTATAGATGGAGGTAGAGATGGAGAGGTAGAGATGGAGGTATAGATGGAGGTAGAGATGGAGAGGTATAGATGGAGGTAGAGATGGAGATAGAGATGGAGAGGTAGAGATGGAGGTAGAGATGGAGATAGAGATGGAGAGGTAGAGATGGAGGTAGAGATGGAGATAGAGATGGAGAGGTAGAGATGGGGGTAGAGGTGGAGAGGTAGAGATGGAGATAGAGATGGAGAGGTAGAGATGGCGGTAGAGATGGAGAGGTAGAGATGGAGGTAGAGATGGAGATAGAGCTGGAGAGGTAGAGATGGACGTAGAGATGGAGAGGTAGAGATGGAGGTAGAGATGAAGAGGTAGAGATGGAGGTAGAGATGGAGATAGAGATGGAGATAGAGATGAAGAGGTAGAGATGGAGGTAGAGATGGAGAGGTAGAGATGGAGAGGTAGAGATTAGAGCTGCTCGATTATGGGAAAAATGATAATCTCGATTATATTATTTAGCATATTATAGTATTTGAAGCTTGTCTTTAGTAATCCAGACTAGTTTCTTTCCACCAGGTCTCCGTAGCTCTTGTTCAGTGTCAGACCAGCTTGTTCTGCTTGGTGTGATCTGGAAAAAATTAATCTGGAGACATTTTGTTTTCACGATGAAATCCGCGTCAATAAAATGTAGCGCGACATTTATATCCGGCTCTGATGCGGCATTTATATCCGGCTCTTATCCGGCTCTGATGCGGCATTTATATCCGGCTCTGATGCGGCATTTATATCCGGCTCTGATGCAGCATTTATATCCGGCTCTTATCCGGCTCTGATGCAGCATTTATATCCGGCTCTGATGCGGCATTTATATCCGGCTCTGATGCGGCATTTATATCCGGCTCTGATGCAGCATTTATATCCGGCTCTTATCCGGCTCTGATGCGGCATTTATATCCGGCTCTGATGCGGCATTTATATCCGGCTCTGATGCAGCATTTATATCCGGCTCTTATCCGGCTCTGATGCGGCATTTATATCAGGCTCTGATGCGGCTTGACCACAGGTCGGTAGCGGTGGCGAAACATTGGACTGTAGCCATGTCCTTCACACCTCCTCATCATTCAGGGCAGGGAGACTGTCCACTAACATGGAGACGAGACGGCCGTGATGCCATTTGTCCAACGTGTTGATGAGTTTCTTAAATCTGGGTTGTTCACTGTGTTAATTGAGAAAAAGTTCTGTTTATAACGTTTGTCTCTCTGTGTCTCTGGGAGCTGGTGGATTATTTAGTCACAACCTACAAAAATGGAGCATTTTTTTATTTTCTTGTGTCGCGTTGCCCCCGTGTGCATGTCTGCATGAACGAGCGCAACATTTCACATGAACGAATGCCGCGTGTCGCTTGGCTGGAGGAGGACAATGATTTCCGCCTCATCGCGCAAGTTCCATAGAAAATGATGGAGTAGAAGCGAAGTCGCCTCCGTGTGTCCAGCCCTTAACTGGGGAGGTGTTTGCAACTCGCGCTGAATAAAATTATGATCGTTAATCATAGATCATAATTGTGATTAAAATTTGATTAATCACCCAGCCCTAGTAGAGATGGAGAAGTATAGATGGAGATAGAGATGGAGGTAAAGATGGAGAGGTAGGGAGGAAGTGCAAATGATCTGCAGATGATCCAGAACGCAGCAGCACGTCTGGTCTTCAACCAGCCCAAAAGAGCTCATGTCACTCCGCTGCTAATCGCTCTCCACTGGCTTCCAGTTGCAGCGCATCAGATTCAAAGCTCTGCTTCTGGCTTACAAAACAATAACCCAAACGGCTCCGGTCTACCTCCACTCCTTAATCCAGAGCTACACTCCCTCTCCACAGTTACACTCTGCCAGTGAAAGACGCCTAGTGCTCCCACCACAAGGTGGCGCCACATCAGTAGCTAGACTCTTCTCCTCTGTTGTTCCCCGGTGGTGGAACCATCTACCAAACTCCGTCCGATCCGCAGAGTCCTTATCCACTTCCAAAAGCAAGCTAAAGACTCAGTTGTTTGAGGAGCATTTCCACACTTAGCTTAACTCTTCTACTCAGAATGAGGTAGAAAGATTTGTCCAGGTCTTTGGTTCAACCAAGTACTGAAGAAGCTGCTGCACTTATGGCCAAGATGATGTTTGATGAAATCATGATCTTGTATTTAAACAAAATGACTAAAAAAAAAAAAAAAAAAAAAAATTATATGCACTGCCTCCAGCCCTACATGACAGCACCTGGTCCACCTGAGTCCACCTGGACTCCAGCAGTCTGACTACAACCTAATGAAGACGTCCATCTTGTTTGAATTCTTGCTTGTGTTGTTCTTACTCTCAAATGTAAGTCGCTTTGGATAAAAGTGTCTGCTACATGACTGTAGAATAGAATAGAATAGGAAGTGATGGAGGTGTGGAGATGGAGGTAAAGATGGAAGAGAGGAAAGTCAGTCCTGACCAGACCCACCTTTCCTTCAGGATGAACAGAGCTCCCAACTGGACCAGAACCGTGGAAGAAAAAACCGCTAAAACCTCCAGTCGGTCAAACCTGAGGAGAGCAGATCAGTTTATCAATCAATCAACTTTATTTAGAGGAAGCTTTTCATGCTGAAGGCAACACAAAGCGCTTTACATGATTAAACAAAAATAAAATGTCATGCATATTTTAAAAAAACAAAAACAAAAAAACAAGCCTTTACTCACATGAAAATAGAATTACATAAACAAAAACACTCATCAAATGTTTCTCAACCACGACTCTCCAGTCTCCAAAACTGAATGTAGGTATAAAATCTTAACAGTGAAGAGTGCGACTGTGAGGAAACAACATCATGGGGGTCCGTCCACACCAGGAGCCAGTCTACCCATATCCACAGAGGATGCTACCACGGCAACCACCCCGATCAGGGCAGACTGAGGCCCACACCTCAGCCATAAGGCTGCCATGCAGGGCCCCAGCCACCCAGACAAGGGCGATCACCACGGCAACAACCCCAAGGCCGAGCAGGCAGAATTCCCGGTTTGGAGGATCTCCATGAGGAAAACACAAGTTAAAACAAAGATTAAATAACCAAAGAAACAATAAGAACAGCTAAGAATGAATGAATGAATAAATAAGTAATACAGTTGAGTAAAATGAAAATAAAAAGTGAAATAAAATGATGTAACATAAATTAAGATCAAATAAAATTTAGTTAAAAGCTAAAAAAGTCTTGAGCCTCGTTTTAAAAACATCAACGGTCTCTGCAGCCCTGAGGTTCTCCGGCAGACCGTTCCACAGACGAGGGCCGTAGTACTGAAACAAGGCCTCGCCGTATGTTTTGGTCCTTGCTCTTGGAACAACTAGAAGGCCGGTACCAGAAGACCTCAGGGTCCATTAGGGTTCATAATTTAAAAGAAGCTCTGATGAGAAGGTGAGAATGCTGTAACGCGAGACCCGGCAAGACTTGGCAGAATCAACATGTCGAGCTACTGAAAACAAACAAACGCCACAAGCTAACAGAGAAATATTTTAAAAAATTATATATTCCAAACCACACTAACCCGGTCACTCTGACCATCGGATAGTCGAACCTTGAATCGAGGAGGAGCAGTGTGGTTTTCGTCCCGGTCGTGGAACAGTGGACCAGCTCTAAAACCTCTTCGGGGTCTTTGAGGGGGGATGGGAGTTTGCCCAACCAATCTACATGTGTTTTGTGAACTTGGAGAAGGCATTCGACCGTGTCCCCCGGGGACTCTTGCTGGGGGTACTCCGGGAATATGGAGTGCCGGACCCACTTGTACGAGTTGTCCGGTCCCTGTACGACCGGTGTCAGAGCTTGGTCCGCATTGCCGGCAGTAAATCAGAATCGTTTCCAGTGCGGGTTGGACTCTGCCAAGGCTGCCCTTTGTCACCGATTCTGTTCATAACTTTTATGGACAGAATTTCTAGGTGCAGCTGAGGTGTTGAGGGGATCCGGTTCGGTGGCCTCAGGATTGGGTCTCTGCTCTTTGCAGATGACGTGGTTCTGTTGGCTTCATTGGGCCGTGATCTTCAGCTCTCACTGGAGCGATTCACAGCCAAGTGTGAAGCAGCTGGGATGAGAATCAGCACCTCCAAGTCTGAGACCATGGTCCTCAGCCGGAAAAGGGTGGAGAGATCTCTCCGGGTCTGCAATAGGGTCCTGCCCCAAGTGGAGGAGTTCACGTACCTCGGGGTCTTGTTCAGGAGTGAGGGAAGGATGGAGCGGGAGATGGACAGGCGGATCGGTGCAGCGTCTGCAGTGATGTGGCTCTCGATTTACCGGTCGATCTATATTCCTACCCTCACCTATGGTCACAAGCTGTGGGTAGTGACAGAAAGAAACAAGATCGCGAATACAAGCGGCTGAAATGAGTTTTCTCCACAGAGTGGTCGGGCTCTCCCTTAGAGATAGGGTGAGAAGCTCGGTGATCCGGGGGGGAGGGGCTCAGAGTAGAGTCGCTGCTCCTCCACATCGAGAGGAGCCAGATGAGGTGGCTCGGGCATCTGGTTAGGATGCCTCCTGGACGCCTCCCTGGTGATGTTTTCCGGGCACGTCCCAGCAGAAAGAGGCCCCGAGGAAAACCCAGGACAAGCTGGATGGACTACATCTCTCGGCTGGCCTGGGAACGCCTCTGGATCCCTCCGGATGAGCTGGTGAATGTGGCCAGGGAGAGGAAAGTCTGGGTTTCCCTGCTTAGGCAGCAGCCCCCGCAACCCGACTCCAGATAAGTGGCAGAAAATAAAGGAGGGAGGAAGGGAAGGAGGGAGGGAGGGAGGGTAGGTGGGCAGGCGGATGGATGATCTTTTTTTTTTTCAGCATGATGACAGCAAAATGATGGTCTGACTGACTAACTGAGCCAGGAACAGAACCCAGGACCCCGCGAGCCTGTGGACCACTTCACCCATTGTGTCCATCCATACCCAAATCCAGATACATTCACCCCTCACCAGCGTTCAAAACAGATGCCCATGCAGACACATGCATTTACAGGGTCTCCTGGTGATCACATGCTAGTTATGTTTTCCTCCACACGCTTCTTTAACAGGCATTAATTTGTCAGTAAGCAGGACGGGATCAGCCAGCAGCAGCTTCCAGTCTGGTCCTGGAGCAGAGGGGATGTCTCCAAATCTGGACCTGGAAGCTAATGGACGGGGGAGGGGCGGAGGCTGCTCACTGAGAAGAAGTAAACGTGCTTTCACCTCACTTTCCAAAAGTCTCCAATAACACCAGGAAATAAATATATATATATATATATATATATATATATATATATATATATATATACATGGGCACGACAACGTGTTTTAATTAATCCGTGTAAACACATTGTTTAACAACGTTTATTTTTTTTTATTGCTAGTTAATGCAGGTTTTGTTTATTCCAAACTTCTCTAACTTTAGCACCACGGCCTCACAGCACGAAGGTTGCTGAAGGTTCGAATCTCAGCTGGGGGGAGGTTCAAACCTTGAGGGCGGTGGCCTTTCATGTTTGGAGTTTTAATGTTCTCTCCGTGTATGCATGGGTTCTGTCCGGGTTCTCCGACTTCCTCCTACTGTCCAAAGACATGATTTTAGGTTAATTGGGGACTAAACTCTCCCTGGGAGTGAGTATGAATGCTTGTTTGTCTCTCTGTTTTAGTCCTGCGATGGACTGGCAACCTCTCCAGGTGTACCTGCCTCTCACCTGATAAATGCTGGGATAGGCTCCAGCTTACCTGCGACCTGTAATGGATGAAGTGGTGTAGATAATGAAAATCACTGCATACATTCTGGTCATTTACCGCCTCCGGGTGGCAGTATAGATGAGTTTGTCTCTGAAATGGACATGATTCTCTCTGACATTCCTGATGATGGCACACCACTAATTATCATGGGAGACATGAACATTCACATTGGCAAACCACAGCAACTGGTTCAAACTGGTTCAGACTCCTCCAACACACAAAGCTGGTAATACTCTTGACTTGGTACTGACCAGAAACTGCTCCACAGCCGACCTGTCCGTCACCCCGCTGCACCTCTCAGACCACTTCCTGGTTAATTTCTCTGTCTTCCTTCCTCATGTCACTCAAGCGGCTCCAAAACTGGCGTCCTACAGCAGAAACTTGAGATCCCTCAGACCTACACAGCTGTCTGATGAGGTTTCCTCTACCCTCCCTTCCCACTCAGACTTCTCCTTACTGTCTGTTAATGAGGCTACAGAAACACTCTGCTCCTCTCTCGCCTCCTCTCTGGACAAACTCTGTCCTCTGGTGTCAAAACCAGCCAGACAAAACCCTCCCAGTCCATGGCTCACAGAGGTCCTGAGGGAGCACAGAGCTGGACTCAGGACTGCAGAAAGAAAGTGGCACAAATCAAAAGAACACACTGACTTGTCTGAGTAGCAGCAAAAACCTGAAACTTTCACATCCAGCCTAAAGGCGGCCAAGATAGCCTTTTATCAGAACAAGATCCGCAATGCTCCCAACACACGACATGTTCATGGTGTTTAACTCTCTTCTCTCTCCACCACCTGCTCAGCCTCCCACTGTGCTGACTGCAGAAATGTTTGTTTCCTACTTCACTGAAAAGGTCGCTACCATCAGTAACCAATTCACTGAGCCGGACCAACTCAGCCTTACCAAACCAGCTACTGGTGCCTCACTCTGCTCCTTCCGATCTCTAAATGAGGACCAAGTCTCTAAACTTCTGTTCAGCTCAAAACCCACGACCTGTCCTCTTGATCCTGTTCCCTCTGACATCCTGCAGAGCATTTTACCTACAATCAAACCTGCAGTAACTCATATTATCACCTCCTCTCTTAAATCCGGTGTCTTTCCCTCTGCCTTCAAGCAAGCTCGGGTTCCCCCGCTGCTGAAGAAACCCACACTCAACCCAGCCCAGGCTGGAAACTACCGGCCAGTCTCACTGCTTCCATTCATGTCTAAACTACTAGAGCGTGCCATCTTCAGTCAGGTCTCACAGTTCCTCCAAGACAACAACCTATTAGATCCATATCAGTCTGGCTATAGGCAAGGCCGCTCTACTGAAACTGCTCTCCTGTCAGTTACTGATTCCCTACGGGTTGCCAGATCCGCTGGTCAATCCTCAGTCCTTATACTGCTGGACCTGTCTGCTGCCTTTGACACGGTTAACCATCATATACTGTTCTCCAAACTCTTGGAGCTTGGCATCTCAGGATCTGTCCTCTCGTGGTTTACGTCCTACCTCACAGGAAGATCCTTCAAAGTATCTTGGCGAGGGGGCGTGTCCAGATCACATGGGCTGACAACAGGGGTGCCTCAGGGCTCGGTGCTTGGCCCTCTTCTCTTTTCACTATACACCTCCTCACTCGGTGCATCATTAGCTCTCATGGTTTCTCCTACCACTGCTATGCAGATGACACTCAGCTTTTCCTTTCTTTCCCACCTGACGACACAACGTCTCAATGCGAATATCAGCATGTTGCTGATATCTCCGCATGGATGAAGGATCGCCAGCTTCAGCTAAATCTGTCAAAGACCGAGCTTATTGTCTTTCCAGCCAATCCTTCCTTACCGCCACAGATAAGCGTGCAGCTTGACTCCATCACGCTTGTACCTACGTCTTCTACCAGGAATCTTGGTGTCATGGTGAACAACCAGCTGACCTTTAAGGACCATGTTGCCTTGGTTACTCAATCTTGCCGATTTGCTCTCTACAACATCAGGAGAATCAGACCCTACCTGACTGAAGACACGGCCCAGCTCCTGGTCCAGGCTCTGGTCATTTCACGCATTGACTACTGCAACTCCTTACTGGCTGGCCTGCCTGCATGCTCAGTTAAACCTCTGCAGATGATCCAGAACGCAGTAGCACGTCTGGTCTTCAACCAGCCCAAAAGAGCTCATGTCACTCCGCTGCTAATCGCTCTCCACTGGCTTCCAGTTGCAGCGCATCAGATTCAAAGCTCTGCTTCTGGCTTACAAAACAATAACCCAAACAGCTCCGGTCTACCTTCACTCCTTAATCCAGAGCTACACTCCCTCTCCACAGTTACGCTCTGCCAGTGAAAGACGCCTAGTGCTCCCACCACAAGGTGGCGCCACATCAGTAGCTAGACTCTTCTCCTCTGTTGTTCCCGGTGGTGGAACCATCTACCAAACTCCGTCCGATCTGCAGAGTCCTTATCCACTTTTAAAAGCAAGCTAAAGACTCAGTTGTTTAAGGAGCATTTCTACACTTAGCTTAACTCTTCTACTCAGAATGAGGTAGAAAGATTTGTCCAGGTCTTTGGTTCAACCAGGTACTGAAGAAGCTGCTGCACTTATGCCCAAGAAGATGTTTGATGAAATCGTGATGTTGTATTTAAACAAAATGACTTATAACAACTACAAAAAACTTTAAAAACAAGAAACAAAACAAAAAAACAAACAAACAAACCAACAAAAAAATAGCCCTGCCTCTAGCACTACATGACAGCAGCTGGTCCACCTGGACTCCAGCAGTCTGACTTTCACTTAATGATGACGTCCGATCTTGTTTGAATTCTTCTTGCGTTGTTCTTCCTCTCAAATGTAAGTTGCTTTGGATAAAAGCGTCTGCTAATTGACTTTAAAATAGAATAGAATAGAATAGAATAGAATAATGAATATGTACGTGTAGAGAACCTCCAGATAAATAAAGATCCAAAGTTTCAAAGCTGAAGTGTGACAGCAGGTCGTGTCCAACAAGCTGGAGGTTGAGCTCCAGAATTAGGTCAATGATCTGATGAATCTGCAGTTGTGACGGTTGCTGACCTTCGACCTGCGTTTAGCTTCCACTCACTGAGCTTTCTGTCGGATTAACTCCGTTAAATTTAACACGGACTGCGATCTCATAGCTCACATCGCAATGTAACACAAACTAATGAGCTGCTGTCAGCGTTGCAGGAAATCTGCTTTCACTTCTTACAAAGGACATGGTGGATGTCCATCACATGGGACACAAAGTAAATCTGTGTCAACAGAAGACGCAGCTACAGGACATCTTCATCTTCATCATCATCAGCTTTAAACCTCCCGCTTCTCCAGCTGTCTTTATATAGTCGTCTTTAATTACAAATATGAGGCGTTCAATGTCCAAGTAGGTTGTTAATATGGGCGTCTCACTGTTAAGGTACATGAAAGAGTCTGACAGCTCCAGAGGAGGAAAAACCGATGAAGAGTTACCAGAATGAAACACATTAACATCCATGTCTAAGTATCTGAGGGACTTAAATTTTGTTAACAAGAATAAACAGAATCACGAAGTAAAAGTCAGAAACTGGATCTGGATAACGATGCTGTCTGACACTACATCCTGATTGGTGCACAGCTCAGTAGTATATCACTACGACAACCAGTCAGGAACCTTATTGTCACATCCTTGGTAAAGAGAGACGGTGGGACAAAGAGACAGATAAGCTGGAAAACTATTTCATTTGATAGTCCTATTTATCCAGGTATATTCCAGGTTTATTCCAGGTATATTCCAGGTTTATTCCAGGTATGTTCCAGGTTTATTCCAGGTTTATTCCAGGTATATTCCAGGTATATTTCAGGTTTATTCCAGGTATATTCCAGGTTTATTCCAGGTATATTTCAGGTTTATTACTGGTTGAGATTGTTCATATTTTAGGTTCAGTATGAAATTCTGGATCTGAAACTCAGCAGGGCTGATTGACATAACCTGCAGCCACGAAAGACATCGTCACAATCTCCATCATCATCATCATCACCATCTCCATCATCATCATCATCAACATCATCATCATCATCACATCATCATCATCATCACCATCTCCATCAACATCATCATCAACATCAACACCATCATCATCACCATCTCCATCAACATCATCATCATCATTATCACCATCTCCATCATCATCATCATCATCATCATCATCATTATCACCATCTCCATCATCATCATCATCACTATCTCCATCAACATCATCATCAACATCAACACCATCATCATCACCATCTCCATCAACATCATCATCAACATCAACACCATCATCATCACCATCTCCATCAACATCATCATCATCATTATCGCCATCTCCATCATCATCATCATCACTATCTCCATCAACATCATCATCATCATCATCACCATCATCATCACCATTTCCATCAACATCATCATCATCACCATCATCATCATTATCACCATCTCCATCATCATCATCATCATCATCACCATCATCACCATCATCACTATCTCCATCAACATCATCATCACCATCATCATCATAATCATCATCACCATCATCACCATCATCACTATCTCCATCAACATCATCATTATCATCACATCATCATCATTATCACATCTCCATCATCATCATCATCATCATAACCATCCCCATCATCATGATCATCATCATTATCACCATCTCATCATCACCACAATCATAATCATCATCCTCATTATAACCATCTCCATCATCATTATCACCATCTCCATCATCATCATCATGATCAATCACCATCTCCATCATCATTATCACCATCCCATCATCATCATCATCATTCAACGGCGATGTGTGTGTGAATGTGTGTGTGTTTGTGTGATGTAATGAACTCACCCGAAGGAGTAGACCTGACTTGGCTTCTTCATGGTGACCCAGGAACTGATGAGACAGGTGATCAGGCTGCAGGTGGGAGGAAGAGGAGGGTAGAGAGGACGGAGAGGGGATGGCAGGGAAAGGGAAGGTGTGATTGATGGAGGGATGCAGTAGGACAGACAGAGACGAGTAAATGAGAGACAAGTGGCAGATATAAGAAAAACAAAGAAGAGGTCAGAGGTAGTTCACGTCCTCTTCTCTCTACTGAACCTGCTTCAGCGCCATGAAGAAAGAACTAAACAGTTTCCAGCTTTAGTTGCGTTAAACAAGTTCAGGGGATAAATGTGGACGAATGAACCTAGATCTGATTAAAACTTCTAATTAAAATGAGAAAATTAACCAACATGTTTGAAAGAAGATATTCAATCATTTATTGCATCTTTCTGGGAAAGAGCTGCAATTTTTCATCCCAGACACGCAAGAGGACGACCCAGGACTAGAAGGTGGACCTGATGAAGAGGACGACCCGGTACTAGAAGGTGGACCCGATAAAGAGGACGACCCGGTACTAGAAGGCGGACCTGATGAAGAGGACGACCCGGGACTAGAAGGTGGTCCTGATGAAGAGGATGACCAGGTACTAGAAGGTGGACCTGATGAAGAGGACGACCCGGTACTAGAAGGTGGACCTGATGAAGACGACGAACAGGTACTAGAAGGTGGACCTGATGAAGACGACGACCAGGTACTAGAAGGTGGACCTGATGAAGAGGAAGACCAGGTACTAGAAGGTGGACCTGATGAAGAGGACCTGATGAAGAAGACGACCAGGTACTAGAAGGCGGTCCTGATGAAGAGGACGACCCGGGACTAGAAGGTGGACCTGATGAAGAGGACAACCCGGTACTAGAAGGTGGTCCTGATGAAGAGGATGACCAGGTACTAGTAGGTGGTCCTGATGAAGAGGACCCGATGAAGAGGACGACCAGGTACTAGAAGGTGGTCCTGATGAAGAGGACGACCAGGTACTAGAAGGTGGTCCTGATTAAGAGGACCTGATGAAGAGGACGACCAGGTACTAGAAGGTGGACCTGACGAAGAGGACGACCAGGTACTAGAAGGTGGTCCTGATGAAGAGGACGACCCGGGACTAGAAGGTGGTCCTGATGAAGAGGACGACCAGGTACTAGAAGGTGGTCCTGTAGAAGAGGACCTGATGAAGAGGACGACCAGGTACTAGAAGGTGGTCCTGATGAAGAGGACGACCAGGTACTAGAAGGTGGTCCTGATGAAGAGGATGACCCGGGACTAGAAGGTGGACCTGATGAAGAGGACGACCAGGTACTAGAAGGTGGTCCTGATGAAGAGGACCTGATGAGGAGGACGACCAGGTACTAGAAGGTGGTCCTGATGAAGAGGACGACCAGGTACTAGAAGGTGGTCCTGATAAGGAGGACGACCCAGGACTAACCATGTTGACAGGTTACCTACCATGCTAGGAAAAGGTGTATGAGACGGGTGGCGGGGTCCAGGATGCTCGGACCCGATAGATGCCGCTTGCGGCTTTAATTATGATTATGAGCTTAGCTAAAAAAGCTAACTAGGTATATCAACATGTTAGCATGCTAGCGCTTAGAAGAAGGAGAATAAACATTTGAACAACAATAGGGTCCTTCCATACTTCGTATGGCTCGGACCCTAATTAAAGCCGCAAGCGGCATCCATCGGGTCCGAGGGTCCTGGACCCCACCACCCGATGTTGCCATGACAAAAGGTGGTGTAATGCGCTAAGGACCCAACGTGTATGAATCTTGTCAAGTTTGGTGCAGTTCCCATGTGGTCCCATGGAGATATGAGCAAACCGTATTTCATGGCGAGAAGGCATTTTTCCGTCGGTTGCCACGGCAACACGCTTTCTGCTATTAGAAAGATTTGAATAGCGTTTGGTCCCCAACTTGTCAGGAAGGTTCCCACCAAGTTTGGAGTCGGTCGCACGAATCCCCTCAGACTAGTTCGTTCAAATGGCAATGAAATCCAAGATGGCGCGCACCCAGTTGCCATGGTGTATTTTTTGGTGTATTTTTTTTTTCTAGGTGGCGCTGTTGAGCCAATTTTTCATTGAAGTCTATGCAGACATTAGAATATGAAATTTTTCGTCGGGCTTGATGTGTTTGCCAAATTTCACAACTTTTCATGGGTGTTTAGGGGGTGATATTTAGGCTCAAAATGCTTAGAAGGAGGAGAAAAATAATAATAAACATTTCAACTACAATAGGGTCCTTCCATACTTCGTATGGCTCGGACCCTAATTAAAGCCGCAAGCGGCATCCATCGGGTCCGAGCGTCCTGGACCCCACCTCCCGATGTCGCCATGACAACAGGTGGTGTAATGCGTTAAGGACCCAACGTGTATGAATCCTGTCAAGTTTGGTGCAGTTCCCATGTGTTCCTAATGAGATATGAGCAAACCGCGTTTCATGGCGAGAAGGGCTTTTTTCATGGTTGCTACGGTAACACGCGTTCTCCTATTAGAAAGATTTGAATAGCGTTTGGTCCCCAACTTGTCAGGAAGGTTCCCACCAAGTTTGGAGTCGGTCGCACGAAACCCCTCAGACTAGTTCGTTCAAATGGCAATGAAATCCAAGATGGCGCACACCCCGTTGCCATGGCAACAGGTGTTCGATTGACTTCTTTGCTGGACTTGGGGTGTTACACGTATGAATACTGTGAACTTTGGTGCAGTTCCCATGTATTCCTATGGAGATATGAGCAAACCGTGTGTCATGGCGAGAAGGCTTTTTTCCGTCGGTTGCCACGGTTACACACTTTTTCCTATTAGAAAGATTTGAACAGCGTTTGGTGCCCAACTTGTCAGGAAGCTTCCCACCAAGTTTGGAGTCAATCGCACGAATCCCCTCAGACTAGTTCGTTCAAATACGATGTGTGTAAAGTGCAAAAAATGGCAAAAAAATGGCGGTAAAAGAGGGCACCCCATTGCCATGGCAACAGATGTTTAATTGACTTTTTTGCTCGACTCGGGGTGTTACACATGTGTGCCGAGTTTTGTCTTCCTATGTTGAAGTAGACATCACGACCCCATTCATTTTGGCATTTTATTTTTTTCTAGATGGCGCTGTTGAGCCAATTTTGCATTGAAGTGTATGCGGACCTTAGAATATCGAAATTTTCGCCGGACTTGACGTGTGTGCCACTCTGTAACACAGATGTAGATTCCAGCGGATTTACTGAAAGCTGGTGTAAAATAAGCCCAGTGTGACCAATCGAACATGCTGGAAGAGAGGATTTTACCAGACTCCACCGTGCCCATCCCTAACGGCAGCAGGATGTTTCTCCTGGTTCACCCCGTCTCCTCCTACCTCCACAAAATAACTACATGATTCTGTTGTTTTGGAACAAATCTACCTCTACTGCAATATATTTTCTGACTTGAATATGTTTCAGTGTAATTTATATATTTTCAGCTCGAACACTATACACATGTATAGTATACAGATATATACATCATACTTATATCTGCAAATAACTCGAGTGTGCACATCTGTTTATTTCTGTAAATATTTTATACCTTAGATCTTTTATTTATTTATTTATCTTCTATACTGCTCTCTTTGCACTGACATTGGGGATGGCTTAATCTCATTGTATATGTGTATAATGACAATACAAGGCATTCTATTCTATTCTATTCTACTGGGATGAATACACTTCTACTGGGATAAATACACTTCTACTTGGATGAATACGCGTCTACTGGGATGAATACACTTCTACTGGGATGAATACACTTCTACTTGGATGAATAAGCGTCTACTGGGATGAATACACTTCTACTGGGATGAATACACATCTACTGGGATAAATACACTTCTACTTGGATGAATACGCGTCTACTGGGATGAATACACTTCTACTGGGATGAATACACATCTACTGGGATAAATACACTTCTACTGGGATAAATACACTTCTACTGGGATGAATACGCGTCTACCGGAATAAATACACTTCTACAGGGATAAATACACTTCTACCAGGATGAATACACTTCTACTGGGATAAATACACTTCTACTGGGATAAATACACTTCTACTGGGATGAATACGCGTCTACCGGGATAAATACACTTCTACAGGGATAAATACACTTCTACCGGGATGAATACACTTCTACTGGGATAAATACACTTCTACTGGGATGAATACACTTCTACTGGGATGAATACACTTCTACTGGGATGAATACACTTCTACCTGGATAAATACACTTCTACTGGGATGAATACACTTCTACTGGGATAAATCTGCTTCTACTGGGATGAATACGCGTCTACTGGGATAAATCCGCTTCTACTGGGATGAATACACATCTACTGGGATAAATACACTTCTACTGGGATAAATACACTTCTACTGGGATGAATACGCGTCTACTGGAATAAATACACTTCTACAGGGATAAATACACTTCTACCGGGATGAATACACTTCTACTGGGATAAATACACTTCTACTGGGATGAATACACTTCTACTGGGATGAATACACTTCTACTGGGATGAATACGCGTCTACTGGGATAAATCTGCTTCTACTGGGATGAATATGCTTCTACTGGAATAAATACACTTCTACTGGAATGAATACACTTCTACCTGGATAAATACATTTCTACTGGGATGAATATGCGTCTACTGGGATAAATACACTTCTACTGGGATGAATACACTTCTACTGGGATGAAAAAGCGTCTACTGGGATGAATCTGCTTCTACTGGGATAAATACACTTCTACTGGGATGAATACACTTCTACTGGGATGAATACACTTCTACTTGGATGAATACACTTCTACTGGGATAAATACACTTCTACTGGGATGAATACGCGTCTACTGGAATGAATACGCGTCCACTGGAATGAATACACTTCTACTGGGATGAATACACTTCTACTGGGATAAATACATTTCTACTGGGATGAATACGCATCTACTGGGATAAATACACTTCTAGTGGGATGAATATGCGTCTACTGGGATAAATACACTTCTACTGGGATGAATACACTTCTACTGGGATGAATATGCTTCAACTGGAATAAATACACTTCTACTGGGATGAATACACTTGTACCTGGATAAATACATTTCTACTGGGATGAATACGCGTCTACTGGGATAAATACACTTCTAGTGGGATGAATACGCGTCTACTGGGATAAATACACTTCTACTGGGATGAATACACTTCTACTGGGATGAAAAAGCGTCTACTGGGATGAATCTGCTTCTACTGGGATAAATACATTTCTACTGGGATGAATACAATTCTACTTGGATGAATACACTTCTACTGGGATAAATACACTTCTACTGGGATGAATACGCGTTTACTGGAATGAATACGCGTCCACTGGAATGAATACACTTCTACTGGGATGAATACACTTCTACTGGGATGAATACACTTCTACTGGGATAAATCTGCTTCTACTGGGATGAATACGCGTCTACTGGGATAAATCTGCTTCTACTGGGATGAATATGCTTCAACTGGAATAAATACACTTCTACTGGGATGAATACACTTCTACCTGGATAAATACATTTCTACTGGGATGAATACGCGTCTACTGGGATAAATACACTTCTACTGGGATGAATACGCGTCTACTGGGATAAATACACTTCTACTGGGATGAATACACTTCTACTGGGATGAAAAAGCATCTACTGGGATGAATCTGCTTCTACTGGGATAAATACACTTCTACTGGGATGAATACACTTCTACTGGGATGAATACACTTCTACTTGGATGAATACACTTCTACTGGGATAAATACACTTCTACTGGGATGAATACGCGTCTACTGGAATGAATACGCGTCCACTGGAATGAATACACGCCTACTGGGATGAATCTGCTTCTACTGGGATAAATCTGCTTCTACTGGGATGAATATGCTTCTACTGGGATAAATACACTTCTACTGGGATGAATACACTTCTACTGGGATGAATACACTTCTACTTGGATGAATACACTTCTACTGGGATAAATACACTTCTACTGGGATGAATACGCGTCTACTGGAATGAATACGCGTCCACTGGAATGAATACACGCCTACTGGGATGAATCTGCTTCTACTGGGATAAATCTGCTTCTACTGGGATGAATATGCTTCTACTGGGATAAATACACTTCTACTGGAATGAATACACGTTTACTGGGATAAATCTGCTTCTACTGGGATGAATATGCTTCTACTGGGATGAATATGCTTCTACTGGGATAAATACACTTCTACTGGGATGAATACACGTCTACTGGGATAAATCTGCTTCTACTGGGATAAATCTGCTTCTACTGGGATGAATATGCTTCTACTGGGATAAATACACTTCTACTGGAATGAATACACGTCTACTGGGATAAATCTGCTTCTACTGGGATGAATATGCTTCTACTGGGATGAATATGCTTCTACTGGGATAAATACACTTCTACTGGGATGAATACACGTCTACTGGGATAAATCTGCTTCTACTGGGGCGAATCTGTTTCTACTAGCAGTAACTGTGTGATCTGCTGCCACCGTTCCATACGGAGTAACAGGACAGATGGTTAGACATAAAGGTGGAGTTATTTTATCGGTCTCCAGATTTCCAGATCATCTCCAAAGAATAAGTTCATTATTTCACTGCATTATCATTTTCCACCTGTAAAGCGTCTTTGACCACCCTAAAATGTGCCATGTTAATAAATGAATTATTATTATTTTAATCTTTACTCTGGTATACATACTTCTGGATTATTTATGAGGAGAAGTAGCCAAAAGTTAGTGAATATCACACTTGGCCACTCTGTGTTTTTATGAATCAATAAAAGCTCGGACCACCTCCACCTTCCAACAAGCTGAGTTTAGCCTGTCAGTGGTCTCACAGCATCCCCAGAAACCTCATCCTCACACACTCAAGTTGTGCTTTTATTTTATGAAGTGTGGATTTAACTACTAGCTGTTAGCATCCGCCCGTACAACCTACCGAGGGAGTTTTCACGTATCACCGCAATAACGGTATACCCCCCCCCCCCCCCCCCCCCCCCCCCCCTCGGTCAACGCCAATGCAGCCGGCGAGCTTCTCTACAGTGTTGTGGCACAACTACTGACAACGCATCCTCAAGCCTTTCTCCTCATCACCGGGGATTTTAACCATGCCTCCCTGTCTGCCACTCTCCCTAACCTCCATCAGTATGTGGACTGTTGCACCAGGGGCAATAAAACTCTGGACCTGCTGTATGCAAACACAGCAGACGCCTACAGCTCCCACCCCCTCCCCCCACTTGGCTGCTCAGACCACAACCTGGTCCATCTGCTCCCTGTTTACATACCTATGATGAAGAGGTTGCCCCCCACCAAAAGGTGTGTGAAAATGTGGTCTGAGGAGTCCAGTGAAGCACTGAGGGACTGTTTTCACACCACTGACTGGGAGGTGCTCTGTGGGCCACAAGGACAGGACATTGACAGTTTAACGGACTGCATCACTGATTACATTAACTTCTGTGTAGAGACCACCGTGCCCACCAGGAGGGTGCGGTGTTTCTCAAACAAGCCCTGGGTGACTCCTGAGCTGAGAGCCGTGCTGCTGGAGAAAAGGAGGGTTTTTAAATCTGGAGACAGAGAGGAACTGAGGAGGATGCAGAGGGATCTTAAAAGAAAGATCAGAGAGTGTAAGGACAGCTACAGGAGGAAAATGGAGGACCACCTGCAGCAGAACAACGCAAGGGAGGTCTGGAGAGGACTCCAAACTATATCAGGGCAGGGCAAGAGGAGGGATCCTGCATCTGGAGATAGAGACTGGGCTAACAAGCTAAATCTGTTCTTCAACAGATTTGATACTGGGCCTACTCCCAACCCCCTCAGCCTATCCCCAGCTCCCTTTGCCTGTTTGCCACCTCACCACAACCACCATCACCATCATCTCTGGGGCTCTTACCCTCCCCCTCACTCCCAGCACCACCTCTGGGGCTCTCCTCTCCACCACCGCCTTCTCTCCTCACACCGACAGTGGATCAGGTGAGAGTGCAACTAAAGAAGATCAAAGCCAGGAAAGCCACGGGTCCTGATGGCATCAGCCCCAGACTCCTCAGGGACTGTGCAGACCAGCTCTGTCAGGTGGTCTGCTATATCTTTAACCTGAGCCTGAGTCTGGAAAGAGTTCCGGTCAGGTGGAAAACTTCCTTCCAGTTCCCAAGACCTCGTGCGCCAAGGAGCCCATCCATTTCAGACCTGTGGCCTTAACCTCTCACCTGATGAAGGCACTGGAGAGGATCATCCTTAACCATCTCCACTCACTGGTAAGCCCAAATATGGATCCCCTGCAGCATTGGGGTGGAGGACGCTGCAATCTACCTGCTGCAGAGATCCCTGTCTCACCTGGAGGGCACTGAGAACACTGTGAGGATCACTTTCTTTGATTTCTCCAGTGCTTTTAACATGATTCAACCTTCACTACTCAGGATGAAGCTGGAGGTGGCGGAGGCCAGTGACCATCTGGCTGCATGGGTCATGGATTACCTTACTTACAGACCCCAGTATGTGAGGCCGAGGGACTGTGTGTCAGATGTGGCACAGGGGCCCCTCAGGGCACAGTACATCACCTTTCCTCTTCACCCTGTACACATCCGACTTCAGGTATTCCACGGACAGTTGTCACCTCCAGAAGTTCTCCGATGACACTGCCATAATGGGATGTGTGTCCAAGGGGAATGACTGCGAGTACAGGAAGGTCATCATGGACTCTGTCGACTGGTGTGAGCAGAATCACCTTCTAGTAAATGCCAGCAAGACAAAGGAGATGATGGTCGATTTCCAGAGAAAACCCTCCTCTACTGCGCTGTTAAACATCCAGGGATGTGACATCAAGAGAGTGAGGACATTCAAGTACCTGTGTGTCCACCTAAAAAATAAACTGGACTGGACAGATAACACCGACTCTCTTTATAAGAAGGGTCAGTGTCGTCTATACCTGCTGAGGAGGCTGGGATCCTTCGGCGTGAGCAGCAACTTCGGAGAACATTTTACAAGACCGTGGTGGCCTCTGTGGTTTTTATGCTGTGGTGTGTTGGGGAGGCAGAGTTCTGACTCAATAGACTGGTAAAAAGAGCTAGCTCAGTCTGTGGCTGCCCCCTGGACTCCATTGAGGTGGTGGTGGAGAGGAGAGTTCTGGCAAAACTGTCCGCCATCATGGACAACACCTCTCACCCTCTGCCTCCAACCGTGGGGCCTTAAGCAGCTCCATCAGTGATAGACTTCTACACCCGAAGTGTAAACAGGAACGCTTCCGCAGGTCCTTCATTCCCACAGCAATCAGACTGTATAATGCTGCTTTACAATCTACTGCATCACTGGAACCCACACACAGTATGACCGACAGCTAATTATACACTTTAGGGTCCTTCTACTTTTTATTGTATTGTGTTTATAATGTTTCTTTCATTTAACTGTTTTTATTTAATTCTTGTTTTATCTCTTTTTGAGCTGCTGTAACAGTGAACTTTCCCCACTGTGGGATCAATAAAGATTAACTTATCAATAACGATTAACGTATCAATAAAGATTAACTTATCAATAACGATTAACGTATCAATAAAGATTAACTTATCACGGTGAAACCTGACTTGTTTGCTGCTGTTCATATGATGGGCTCAACACACGGGAGGCAACGTTGCTCCTTCTCCATCATTTCCTGTGGAACTTGCACAATGAGGTGAAAATCGCTGCCCTCCTCCAGCCAAGCCAGCTGCGTCTGGCTTTCCCAGACTTCACGCAGAGATTATAGAGATGTAGATAAAAGGCAGCCACACGGCGCCAGGGTGAATTTGTACTAACGTAGGCCCTGGATTTATCTGACAGCCATGAAGTCCGCCATTAAATGATGATATCCACCATCCTTGTTTATAAAACAGGATGAACCCAGGTTGTCTTTCTCTTTGGTTCAGTAGAGTCAGCAGCATATTTCTGTCTATTCCAGCAGGATCTTCTGACTCTTCATCTACATGCTTCATCTGTTACGAACTGCTTTAAAAGTGTCAAAATTCCCTCCAGTATCAGAACCCATCACATTTCTTAAAGAAAAGCCTGGAGCCAGTGGAAACCTGGTGGTTACAGCGGTGGGCTTGGGTCTGGAGAACCTGGGTGAGAACCTGGGTTCAAGCCCCCAGGCTGGCAACTAAGGTAAAAACCACTGTGAGCCCTGAGCCAGGCTTTAACCCCCGACTGCTTCCCGGGCGCCGGAATCTGGCAGCCCACTGCTCCTAGCAACTAGGATGGGTTAAAGGCAGGAAAGAATTTCCCAGCTGTGGGACTAATAAAGGATTATTAAAAAATATATTTTATTATTGTTAGGCTACTATCTGCCCAGAGACTATAAATCAGCATTTTCTCTGGAACTAGGGGTCCAGTGTCAGAGCAACATGTCAGACTTCTCCAACAAAGGAGACACAGACTGAAAACTCTGTGAGTTCTGGCCTTTTTTATTCAGGTGAGTGAATGGAGCTGGCGACCGGTCCAAGATGGCTGCCACGCGGCATCGACTGATACTGGTAGCCTTGGTATCGACACTATCGATACTTAGCTCCACCCACCCGGCCATAGAGGACGGTCAGCCAAGAGAAAACCAAATTTCTGTGAATTTGGTGAAAATATTAGCAGGACTGAGATATTGATCACCAATGAGGGTGTTGAAGGTGTGAAAGACTTACCTGAAGAGGTCAAAGATGGTCAGGTAGGTGTAGGCGGTTAAAGCTGGAACAACAGAGAAACACAGATCAGCCTCCAGGTTGGATAAAGGAAAAAAGGAAGGGACAAAGAAAGGAATGAAGGAAGGAGGAAATGAAGGAAGAAAAGAAGGAAGGATGGTAGATAGACAGACAGACAGATATAAACTCTTTATCTGATCAAAAGAATTCTTACAACTACAATTTCCCAGCCTGACCATCCCTGTCCATCCCCCTGTCCGTCCTCCCATCCGTCCTCCTGTCCATTCCCCCGTCTGTCCTCCCATCCGTCCTCCCGTCCATCCCCCTGTCCGTCCTCCCGTCCATCCCCGTCTATCCCCCTGTCCGTCCTCCCATCCGTACTCCTGTCCATCCCCCCGTCTGTCCTCCCATCCGTCCTCCCGTCCATCCCCCTGTCCGTGCTCCTGTTCATCCCCATCTATCCGCCTGTCCGTCCATCCCCGTCTATCCCCCTGTCCGTCCTCCCATCCGTCCTCCTGTCCATCCCCCCGTCTGTCCTCCAATCTGTCCTCCCGTCCATCCCCCACGTCTGTCCTCCCATCCGTCCTCCTGTCTATCCCCGTCTATCCCCCACGTCTGTCCTCCCATCCGTCCTCCTGTCCATCCCCATCTATCCCCCACGTCCGTCCTCCCATCCGTCCACCCGTCCATCCCCCTGTCCGTCCTCCCATTCATCCCCGTCCATCTTAGAGCTGACCAATTAGCTTCCTGTAATCAGACTAGGGGATCTGAGGATTAGAGCAGCTTTATGCTGAGAGGAACATTTTGTTTCCCTCCACCAGCGTCCATGTTGGCCAACCTGACGCCTCTAATCCTGACAGAGAGGCTGGCGGCAGGCAGACGGGTGGATGATTGACGGGCCGGCCGCCTGAGGGGAAGATGGAGGGAGGTAGGGTGAGAGATAGACAGGAACAGACAGAGAAGGCAGAAGACAAGATAAAGGACGTGTGGATGGACAGACTGATGGAGGGAAAGTGAATGAGTGATGAAGAGTGTGAGACTGGAGAGAGAGGGAGAGAGACATAACAACTAGAAGTAAAATCTAAATCTAAGTAAAGATCTGGAACAGCTGATTATATCTCTATCTCTAGGAGATCTACCTCCATCTTTTAAGATTGCTGGAATCAAACCTTTACTTAAAAAGCCGATTCTGGATCCAGGAGTGTTAACTAATCATAAACCTTTAAAGATCCTCCCCTTCATGTCTAAAATTCTAGAGAAAATAGTTTCAACTCAACTACAGGCCCATTTGAGCAAAAATACTCTGAAGAATTTCCATCTGGTTTAGACCTCATCATAGCCCAGATACAGACCTGGTGGAGGTTGCCAAAGACCTCCTCATGGTCTCAGATAAAGGACTCTGGTCTGGACTCATGGTGTTAGACCTCAGTTCTGCATTCGACACCATTCATCACAACATTCTGCTACAGAGACTTGAACATGTTACTGGGATTAAAGGAACCGGGTCAGGCTGGTTTAAGTCATATTTATCTGATACGTTTTAGTTTGTTAATGTAAACAATGATTCTTCTTCACACACCAGAGTAAGTCATGAAGTTCTTCAGGGTTCTGTACTTGGACCAATACCTTTCATGTTCTACATGCTTCCCTGAGGTGCTATCATTAGACAGCATGGTACAAACTTCATTGCTATGCAGATGAAACTCAGATGTACTTCTCCACCAACCCTGGTGAACCCAATCAGTTTGTTAGACCCATTATACATTGGGCTCATCCTTTTTATCTCTCTGCTCTATATCCTCCATGTAGAAACATGACAGTATTAATGTGTTTCTCATGTGTGTCAGCAAGTCTTCCTGAATAAACTTGTAGAGTCTGGGCTTTCTTTCCTGTCTTCTCCACCCCCACCCATCCAGGCAGATGGCTGCCCTCCCTGAGCCGAGTTCTGGTTCTGGTTCTGCAGGAGGTGTTTTCCTTCGTGTTAAAAGGAAGTTTTTCCTTTCCACCGTCGTCTCTTGCAGCTCAGGATGTGGGATGGTTTGTCAGGAAAGCCCTGAGGTAATGTTGTTGTAAAGTAGTGCTACACAAATAAAGCTGAATTTATTTAATCAGAGAATAATAATCCAATCACATCATTGTTCATTCACCTGCAGCAGAAGCAAAATGACCAATAAGATGGCTACTGCAGAGGTTAGCTCTTCTCTTAAAGAATCAAAGAAAAATGGAAGAAAAGTCCAGAAACATCCAAGTTGGATCAAACACTGAAGGAAGAACTTGAATCATTTAATCTCATCCACCTTTATTCAAAATGACTTTGAAATAACTTTATGTGAATATCAGTTGGATTTCCACTCACAAAGATCAAAGCTTAAAAAAAAACAAACAAAAAAAAACAACCAAAAGAAAAGAACATGAATCCCACTGGTTTCCATCAGTCTGTCTGGTTCATACAGATGCATACCAGTTCTTACCTACTCATACCCATTTATAAAGGTTCATAATAAAAAGCAGTACCACTAAACCTGCAGCAGGAAACTGAGGGGGGACCGTTTTCCCTGCTGCACCAAGAAACCTGCAGCAGGAAACTGAGGGGGGACCGTTTTCACTGCTGCAACAAGAAACATGCAGCAGGAAACTGAGGGGGGACCGTTTTCCCTGCTGCACCAAGAAACCTGGAGCAGGAAACTGAGGGGGGACCGTTTTCCCTGCTGCACCAAGAAACCTGGAGCAGGAAACTGAGGGGGGACCGTTTTCCCTGCTGCACCAAGAAACCTGGAGCAGGAAACTGAGGGGGGACCGTTTTCACTGCTGCACCAAGAAACCTGGAGCAGGAAACTGAGGGGGGGGCGTTTTCACTGCAGCACCAAGAAACCTGCAGCAGGAAACTGAGGGGGGACCATTTTCACTGCTGCACCAAGAAACCTGCAGCAGGAAACTGAAGGGGGGGGGGGGGTTTGACCACAGGTTGGACACTGTCGCCCGTTTCAGAAAGCAGGTTTAGTAAAAACTCTGAGTTTGACAGCTCAGTTGGTCAACCCAGAGTTACGCTATTAACTCAAAAGTTTGTTAAACCCGCTTTCTGAAACAGGGCCCTGGTGAGTGGAATTCATGTGTTAAACAGCAGGTGATTGGCACATTAAATAATATAAAACTAGCTAACTAACCTGGTGGTTTCGAGGAAATTTAGGGAGGTACTGCTGTTCTGTGTGTGTGTGTGTGTGCGCGTGTGTGTGTGTGTGTGTGTGTATGTGTGCTCATAGAAAAGACTTCGACCTGGCCGGACTTGAGGAGTGAGAGTCAGGTAGGGGAATTTAAAAACACACATCATTGTCTCTCTCACAGTCACACAGACGTCCACATACATGTACAAAGAGCAGTCCCCCTCCCTCCATTATACACAAACAAGAACTCCCTCATTTCTGTTTCTTAGTACAAAAATAATAAAAGTAATAAACATCTGGCTTGACGCCGCTGTGAGGAAACAATATCTTGGGGATCCGATCACACCAAGAGCCAGCCCACCCATTTCCACAGAGGTCAGTACAGCAACCACCCAGATCAGGGCCGGCCAGAGTCCACATCACAGCTGTAGGACTGCAGTGCAGGACCCCCAGCCACTGGGACAAGGGCAATCACCACGGCAACAACCCCCAGTCCAAGCAGGCAAAGCTCCTGGTGCGAAGGATCCCCATGACTGGACATGATGTATAAGAGCGGGGGGGTGGTCAGAGTATACCCACTAGAATGAACTAGACTACACCACTGCAGGAGACAGGCCAGTCCATCACGAGACGTGGAGGAGGCCATAGGAGGCAACAACCCAGCAGCAGGACGCTACCTCCACCTTTGTACAAGGAGGAAGAGGAGGAGCACTGCCAGAGCCCTGCAACATGACCTCCAGCAGGCCACAGATGTGCATGTGTCTGCTAAAACGGTCTGAAACAGACTCCATGAGGGAGGTATGAGGGCCAACGTCCACAGGTGGGGGTTGTGTTTACAGCCCAACACCGTGCAGGACATTTGGTATTTGCCAGAGAAAACACCAAGATTGGTAACTTGGCCACTGGCGCCCTGTGTTCTTCACAGATGCTGTAACATCCTCCAGCATGAATGGTTTGGCAGTGGGTCAGTAATGGTGTGGGGTGGCATTTCTTTGGGAGCCGCACAGCCCTCCATGTGCTCGCCAGAGGTAGCCTGACTGCCATTAGGTACCGAGATGAGATCCTCAGACCCCTTGTGAGACCACATGCTGGTGCGGTTGGCCCTGGGTTCCTCCTAATGCAAGACAATGCTAGACTTCATGTGGCTGGAGTGTGTGAGCAGTTCCTGCCAGACGAAGCATTGATGCTATGAACTGGCCCCCCGTTCCCCAGACCTGAATCCACCTGAGCACATCTGGGACATCATGTCCATCCACCAACACCACGTTGACCACAGACTGTCCAGGAGTTGGCGGATGCTTTAGTGCCGGTCTGGGAGGAGATCCCTTAGACCATCCGCCACCTCATCAGGAGCATGGCCAGGCATTGTAGGGAGGTCCTACAGGCATGTGGAGGCCACACACACTACTGAGCCTCATTTTGACTTGTTTTAAGGACATTACATCAAAGTTGGATCAGCCTGTAGTGTTTTTCCACTTTAATGTTGAGTGTGACTCCACATCCAGACCTCCATGGGTTAATAAATCAGATTTCCATTGATAATTGTTGTGTGATTTTGTCAGCACATACAACTATGTAAAGAACAAAGACCAAAAAAAAAATCATTCATTAGGATCTAGGATGTGTTATTTAAGTGTTCCCTTTATTTTTTGAGCAGTGTTTATATATAAACTCTTCTCTCCACCTCCCTCCCATCTCCCCTGGGGAGACTGGGTCCATCTCTAGGTTGGGTCCTCTACCAGAGTCCTGGGAGCTTGAGGGTCTGTTCCTAGGACTGCTCTCTTCTGGATGGAGATGTCTGATGGTTCTCCAGGTATCTGGTGGAGCCACTTCTCCAGTGTGGGGGACACGACGCTCCAATCACCACTGGTACTCCTGCTGCCTTCATCTTCCAGGCTTTCTCCAGCTCTTCCTTGAGTCCTTGGTATTTCTCCAGGTTCTCGTGTTCCTTTTTCCTGATCTTTCCATTGTTAGGGATGGCTACATTCATCACTATGGATTTCCTTTGCTGCTTATCCATGATACCATGTCTGGTTGGTTGGCCACCACCATGTTGTTGGTCTGTATCTGGACGTTTCTCAGAATCTTAGACCTATGGGTCTCCAGTCTATATTCTGCTCAGATGTTTCTGGACACTATGCCAGCTACTTGGTTATGGCGTTCCATGTATTCTTTGCCTGCCAGTATCTTGCACCCTGCTGTGAGGTGCTGGATTGTTTCAGGGGCCTCTCTACACAGCCTATACCTGGGGTCCTGCCTGGTGCGGTAGACCTGGGCCTCTACTGTCCTGGTACTCAAGGCTTGCTCTTGTGCTGCCATGGTTACCGCCTCTGTGCTGTTCTTCAGTCCAGCCCTCTCTAACCGTTGGTAGGACTTGTTCAAATCCACCTCCTCAGCTACCTGTCTGTGGTACATCACATGCAAGGGCTTGTCCTCTCTGATGGTTCCTCCATTTAATACTCTTCCAGGTTCCATTGCCTGAGGCATTCACTCGGTGCTTCATCCCTTGGGGCCATCTTCCTAATGTATTCATGGAGCTTGGATGTTTCATCTTGTATAGTGGCCCTGATGCTTACTAGTCCTCGGCCTCCCTCTTTGTGGTAAAATGGTATATTGCTATTTTACCCGAAGCACTTTACATCATACATCACATTCATCCATTCACACACTGATGGCAGAAGCTGCCATGCAAGGCACTCCATGCATGATGAATAGCTTCCGTGTTGTAACATCTGTGGTCTGAACTTCCTCCTTTGGCCAGCTTATTATCCCAGCAGGGTACCTGATCTCTGGCAGGGCATCGCTGCTAGCTGCCCGGATCTTGTTCTGGCCACTGAGCTGACTTCTCAGGCCTTGCCTTACTCGTTGCAGATATGTAGCTGTGGCAGCTTTCCTTGAGGCTTCTTCATGGTTACTGTTTGCCTGTGGGATGCCAAGGTACTTGTAGCTCTCCTCAACATCTGTTATTCCCCCGTCTGGGAGTGCAATGCCCTCTGCATGTATCACCCATGGGATAAAGTTCATTGATAACTTCAATATCTTTTGGAACTGTAAGGAGCGATTCAGACCTGATGGTGTGCATCCAAATCTAACTGGATGCAGATTACTTGGTGCACACTTGCGTCATGCTGTTGGGACGAAAAACCCAAACATGATGTACAGATAAGAGCGAAGGACACAGCAGAGAAGCGATCAACTCCCAGCTCTCCCCCCTCACCAGACCCTCTTCTCCACATCACCCAAGGTCTTCAAAGGATGTCTCTATCCCGGACCGGACCCCAGCAACCACCATCTACCAAGAAATACAGGGCTCCCCCTCCTCCCCCTCCTCATCCTCCTCTTAGATCATCTGTCCTGGCAGAGCAGGACACGGGAGGAAGTGCAGGAGGTTCACAGAGCAGCAGCAGAATTCACAACAAAGATAACATGCCACGATGCGTTCAGGGTCCTTGCTGTAGTTCTGCTACTACTGACAGCTGTTCTGAGATCAAGCCTGGACCCAGTAGGTTTCCTTTGTTAGTAAAATAAGGAATCGAACACGGTCAGTTTGTGGGGTGAATCAATCTAATCTGTTAACTGTACCTTGTACAACTCAGAATACAACAGAGACCAGAGTAAACTTCATAAAACTAGCTGTACTAAATGTTAGATCTCTGTCCAATAATCACTGTTAGTTAATGACTTCATCATTTCTCACAGTTTAGATTTTCTTTTGCCGACTTTTTTTTAGCCAAAAAATTAAAACAATTAGGCAAAATATTAATTCCACACAGTCACACAAGAAAACTAGTCTGTGTCTAAAACCCGGAAATAATTCTGGTGGTATGTCGCAATTTAAAATGGTGAATTTAAAAGTCCTACAAGAAACAGTTTGGCATTTGAAATCAATCCAAATCCAAAGCGACTTACATTTGAGAGTAAGAACAACACAAGCATGAATTCAATATATATATACATATATATATATATATATATACACACACACACACACACACACACACACGAACATAATTGTTGGTGCCCTTCGGTTAATAAAAGAAAAACTCACAATGGCCACAGAAATAACTTGAATCTGACAAAAGTAATAATAAATAAAAATTCTATGAAATTTAACCAATGAAAGTCAGACGTTGTTTTTCAACCATGTTTCAACAGAATTATTTAAAAATAAACTCATGAAACAGACCTGGACAAAAATGATGGTACCCTTAACTTAATATTTAGTTGAACAACCTTTTGAGGCAACCACTGCAATCCAACGATTCCTGTAACTGTCAGTGAGACTTCTGCTCCTCTCAGCAGGTATTTTGATCCACTCCTCAGAAGCAAACTGCTCCAGTTGTCTCAGGTTTGAAGGAGCCTTTTCCAGATGCCATGTTTCAGCTCCTTCCAAAGATGCTCGATAGGATTTAGTTCAGGGCTCATAGAAGCCACTTTAGAATAGTCCATGTTTTCCTCTTAGCCATTCTTGGTGTTTTTAGCTGTGTTTTGGGTCTTTGTCCTGTTATAAGACCCATGACCTGCGACTGAGGCAAGGCAAGGCAAGGCAGTTTATTTGTATAGCACATTTCATGTACAGGACAATTCAAAGTGCTTTACATAAAACAAAGACATTACAGATATTTAGAATAGTAAAAGGCATCAACATATAATCAACACATAATCACAATAAAATAATAAATTACATTAAAATGATTAAAAGCAAGATAAGTTAAAAAAAAAAAAAAAAAAAAAAAAAGTTACCGTGCAGATTTCATGCATAGGCACATGAGAAAAGAAAAGTTTTTAACCTGGATTTAAAAATGTCTACATTTGGGGAAAGTTTAATCTCCACTGGCAGTTTGTTCCATTTGTTTGCAGCATAACAGCTAAATGCTGCTTCTCCATGTTTAGTCTGGACTCTGGCCTGGACTAGTTGACCAGAGTCTTTGGATCTAAGAGCTCTGCTAGGTTTATATTCTCTGAACATATCACAGATGTATTCTGGGCCTAAACCATTTTGGGATGTAAACAAGCAGAAGGGTTTTAAAATCTATTCTGTGACTGACTGGAAGCCAGTGTAAAGATTTCAAAACTGGTGTGATGTGTTCAGATCTCTTAGTCCTGGTTAAAACTCTAGCAGCAGCGTTCTGCATGAGCTGCAGATGTTTAATGCTCTTTTTAGGAAGTCCTGTTAAAAGACCATTACAGTAATCCAGCCTACTGGAGATGAATGCATGGATGAGTTTCTCTTGGTCTTTCTGGGAGACTAAACTTTTAATTCTGTTGATGTTTCTGAGCTGGTAAAAAGCTGTCTTAGTGACAGCTTTGATATGGCTGCTGAAAGTCAGATCTGAGTCTATCAACACTCCCAGGTTACGAACTTGGTTGGTAATTTTAAGAGCCCGAGTCTCCAGGTGTTTACCAATGCTGACTCTCTTCTCTTTGCTACCAAACAGAATAATCTCAGTTTTGTCTTCATTTAATTGTAGGAAATTCTCCCTCATCCAGGTGTTTATTTGCTCCAGACACTGACACAATAAGTCTATTGGACTGCAGTCGTCTGGTGACAGAGACACATAAAGTTGTGTATCATCTGCATAACTTTGATAACTAATGCTATAGTTTTGTAATATTTTACCCAAAGGGAGCATATACAAGTTGAACAGAAGAGGTCCAAGGACTGACCCCTGGGGGACTCCACAAGTCATGGCCACTCGCTCGGATTCATAGCTGCCGATCGTAACAAAATAACTCCGGCCTTCTAAATAGGACCTGAACCAGTTAAGGACCGCTCCAGAAAGTCCAACCCAGTTTTCCAGCCTGTGCAACAGGATTCTGTGATCTACAGTATCAAACGCAGCACTGAGATCCAACAGAACCAGGACTGATACTTGACCAGAATCGGTATTCAACCTAATGTCATTTAACACTTTGACCAGAGCTGTTTCAGTGCTGTGATGAGGTCGGAAGCCGGACTGAAATTTATCAAGATTTCCACTTTCATTTAAAAAGTCATGAAGCTGGTGAAATACAACTTTTTCAATAATCTTGGAAATAAAAGAGAGGTTAGAGACGGTCTATAGTTGTTCATTACAGAGGCGTCTAGAGTCCTTTTCTTTAGGAGTGGCTTAATAGCAGCTATCTTTAGTGACTTGGGAAAAATGCCTGATGCCAGCGAGCTGTTAACTATCAGTAGGAGATCACTTTCTACTGAGGTAAAAACTGTTTTTAAAAAGTCGGATGGTATCATGTCCAGAGTGCATGTTGTTGATTTCAAATGCCAAACTGTTTCTTGTAGGACTTTTAAATTCACCATTTTAAATTGTGACATGACATCAGAATTATTTCCGGGTTTTAGACACAGACTAATTTTCTTGTTTGACTGTGTGGAATTAATATTTTGCCTAATTGTTTTAATTTTTTGGCTAAAAAAGTTTGCAAATTGGTTGCATTTCTCAGTGGAAAGGAGCTCTGGGCTTATCTGTTTAGGAGGATTTGTAACTTTTTCAATCATAGCAAACAGAGTGCGAGAATTGTTGACATTCCTGTTAATCATTTCAGATAAATGCAGCTCTCTGGCCTTGCACAACTCATTGTTATAGTTACGCAGGCTTTGTTTGTACAGCTCATAGTAAATTTGAAGTTTATTTTTCCGCCATTTCCGCTCAGTTTTTCTGCATTCTCTTTTTAGGCTGGTAACCACAGTGGTGTTTCTCCATGGTGTTTTCTGTTTGCTCAAGTTGCTCTTGATTCTTATCGGTGCAACAGCATCCATTACATTCAAGATTTTCAGATTGAAATTATCCAGGAGTCTATCAACTGACTCTGCACTGGTTGTTGGTAACATAGCTATGGCCTCCACAAACTTAGCACTTGTTCTTTCATTAATGTACCTCTTCCTAACGGAGAAGCAGGTTGGTTGAACATTCTGAGTGATCAGTAAATCAAACAAAATACAAAAATGGTCAGACAAGGCCAAGTCAGTGACCGCAGCAGAAGAAATATCAACACCCTTTGAAATAACCAGGTCCAGAATGTGACCTCGAATGTGGGTCGGTTGTTTTATATGTTGCCACAAACCAAACATGTCCAATATGGAACAAAATTCCTTGACATTACCATCCGTCATGTTATCTATGTGAATGTTAAAATCCCCAGTTAAGATGAAATGGTTACAATCAGTAGAGATAACCGACAATAATTCAGAAAATTCATCAATAAAATTTACACAGTGTCCTGGACGTCTGTAGATGATTAGAAATAGGATTTTAGGAATGCCCCTTAAAATAAAACTAAGATATTCAAAAGAAGTAAAATCACCAAATGACATTTCTTTACACTGGAATGAATCTTTAAATAAGGCAGCTTCTCCTCCCCCTTTCCTCCCGTTTCGACATTTATTCATGAAACTAAAATGAGGGGGTGCTGTTTCATTAAGAACTGTAGCACTTGTGTCTTCTGTTAACCATGTTTCTGTCAGAAAAAGAAAATCTAAACTGTGAGAAATGATGAAGTCATTAACTAACAGTGACTTGTTGGACAGAGATCTAACATTTAGTACAGCTAGCTTTATGAAGTTTACACTGGTCTCTGTTGTATTCTGAGTTATACAAGGTACAGTTAACAGATTAGATCGATTCACCCCACAAGCTGACCGTGTTCGATTCCTTATTTTACTAACTAACACAGGAATCCTACTGGGTCCAGGCTTGATCTCAGAACAGCTGTCAGTAGTAGCAAAACTACAGCAAGGACCCTGAATGCATCATGGCATGTTATCTTTGTTGTGAATTCTGCTGCTCTGGGAACCTCCTCCCGTGCCCTGCTCGGTCAGGACAGATGATCTAATAGGAGGATGAGGAGGGGGAGGAGGGGGAGCCCTGTATTTCTTGGTAGATGGTGGTCGCTGGGGTTCAGACCTGGATAGAGACATCCTTTTAAGACCTTGGGTGATGTGGAGAAGAGGGTCTGGTGAGGGGGGAGAGCTGGCAGTTGATCGCTTCTCTGCTGTGTCCTTCGCTCTTATCTGTACACTCATGTTTGGGTTTGCCGTCCCAACAGCATGACGCAAGTGTGCACCAAGTAATCTGCATCCAGTTAGATTTGGATGCACACCATCAGGTCTGAATCGCTCCTTACAGTTCCAAAAGATATTGAAGTTATCAATGAACTTTATCCCATGGGTGATACATGCGTTTGATAACCATGTGTTCAGGCCAAGAAGTCTACTGAAAAGTTCAATTCCTTTACCTGCTGTAGGAATGGGTCCTGAAATGTAAACATGGTGTGCTCCCAACTGACACAGTCTCTCCAACAGCAGAGAAAAGTCTTTTTTCAGGATCTCAGAGCCAATTTTCCTCCTCAGAATATCAAAAGACCCTGTGTGGACAATAATCTTCATACCATCTGGATGTGAAGACAGAATGGTCGGCAACATCTCTGTCAGTTCCCTGACTGATGTATCAAAAAGTGTTAAATTTTCCGTCTTTGCCATCCTGACATGCTGTGTTATAGAGTCCCCAATCAGAATTGTGTCTATTTGTTTTTGTGTGGAGGTGCCGATAGCTTCTCTAGTCCTAGACCAAGCTTTCTGACACTGGCAGCACATTTCTCTCTAGAATCCTTGATAGTCTTGAGATTTTATTGTACCTGCACAGATTCAAGACACCCTGTACCAGATGCAGCAAAGCAGCCCAGAATATAACAGAACCTCCTCCATGTTCCACAGTAGGGATGGTGTTTCATATGCTTCATTTCTCCATCTGTAAACATAGAGATGATGGTAAAAAGTTCCATTTTTGTCTCATCTGTCCATAGGACATTCTCCCAGAAGCTTTGTGGCTTGTCAACATGTAGTTTGTCTTTTTTATGGTTTGTTTTTAACAATGGTTCCTCGTCTCCCATTAAGTCCACTTTGGCTCAAACAAGGACGGATGCTGCGATCTGACACTGATGTTCCTTCAGCTTGAAGTTCACCTTTAATCTCTTTAGAAGTTTTTCTGGGCTCTTTTGTTACCGTTCGTATTATCCGTCTCTTTGGTTTGTCATCAGTTTTCCTCCTGCGGCCACGTCCAGGGAGGTTGGCTACAGTCCCATGGATCTTACATTTCTGAATAATATGTGCAGCTGTAGCCACAGGAACATCAAGCTGCTTGGAGATGGTCTTATAGCCTTTACCTTTAACATGCTGGTCTATAATTTTCTTTCTAACCTCCTGAGACAACTCTTTCCTTTGCTTCCTCTGGTCCATGTTGAGTGTGGTACACACCATGTCACCAAACAGCACAGTGACTACCTGCAGCCTATATATAGACCCACTGACTGGTTACAAGCTTGTAGACACCTGTGATGCTAATTAGTGGACACACCGTGGATTAACACGTCCCTTTGGTCACATTATTTTCAGTCTTTTCTAGGGGTACCAACAATTTTGTCCAGGTCTGTTTCATGAGTTTAGTTTTAAATAATTCTGTTGAAACATGGTTGAAAAGCAACGACTGACTTTCATTGGTCAAATTTAATAGAATTTTTATTTATTATTGCTTTCGTCAGATTCAAGTTATTTCTGTGATCATTGTGAGTTTTTCTTTCATTAACCGAAGGGCACCAACCATGTGTGTGTGTGTATATATATGTACACACACACACATACACACACACACATACATCACTCATTCGTACAGTCACTGTTTTCTGGCCTTCTGCACAGCTGTTGTTCATGTCGGTCAGTAAGTCTTTGAGCAATTCTCCGGTTTCTATCCGTGTTTTCTGGGTGTCCTCGTCAGCGGGATTATTTTACGTCTTTCTGCTGTTCAATCTGTCTTGTTTTTGCTGCATCCGCCTGTTATTTTGATCTGCGGCAGCTCGTCTCTCCACCAGGATCGATGATGTCATCGTGTTGTGTTGAATTAAAAGCAGAAGACAATAAAAGCAATAATAATACAAACGCTGACATCACAGTGACCCTGAAACAGGGCCCATCGGATCAATAACCGGGCTGAAATTTCCCCTCACTGGGCCCAGATACGTTTACATGAACACACAGTTCCTCCATCAGTCTCCAGTTTACCCACACGCAGGTGATGTGAGGATGGACGCCACGGCAACAAACCCACACCCAGAGGTGAGTACTGATGTGAGGATGGTCAGTACAGAGTGGCCTGGGTCGGCATGGCACGGCTTGGTCCATTGCTTGTATTTCCACAGGTGAAACTGCAACCCTCTGATTGGTGGAATCAAGACTTCCTGTTTGACTCAGCAATAAGAAGAAAGCAGGAACAGCTTTGTGTTTAAATATATGCTGGAGTTATTGTTTAAAGCCACAAAACTATGGGGGTATTTTTCTATCTTTAATCAAGAGCGCAATTGTTTGCTTTGAGAGCAAGATTTCTGGTTTTCACACTTAAATATCATCCTGCTCGCTCTCAAAACTCTGCTCTCACACTCAGAAAGTCCCTCTTGCTTTCAAATATATCGTTCTTCCTTTCAAAACTCTGCGCTCAGACTTGGTCTCTTTCCCTCACACTCAGACATTTTCTCTGCGCACTCAAAACTTCTGCTCTTGGATATTTTTTCCTCTCTCTTGGGTTGCAGAAAGAGCTGTCTGTCAAACCTCCTCCAGCCAATAGAATACGAGCTAATTCGAGCAACTCGTCCTCCCCTTCTTCAGGGTGCGCTTGTTTTACTTGACACAGTGACGCCACACTCTTAGCCCACATTTTGTTTGAATATAAACTATTTAGTAGTGACTAATTATCATTTTATGTTTTGTATAACAGTGTCTCATTAATAAAACAAATAAGTTGTTTCTGATAGTTTTCTACATTGTGCAGTGTAATAATAATGATTAGCAAAGAAAACTCAACATGTTACGTTTCTGTCAGAGGGGGCGGGTCCATTTTCAAAACTCAACATATTCCGACCGCAAAGGCTCATGGGAGATGCAGATTCAGCTGAAATTTAACCTTTTCTTTTATTGCTGTGCTATAAATTTGAGTTTTCTGCTTCAATTCATGTGTCATGTTAACAAGTAGACAATGTCATAAAGTTCTGCCCTCTTTGAATTTTAAATTTGGCACCATGAATGTAAAGGACGGTACAGGAAAGGAAACCACCACCACCATCTACTTTTATACTGTATAATGAATAAGGTAAAGAATAGTTATTGACAGTGTGCTATTTAAAGTTCTACTTGTTGTGGTTTAAGATGCGTCAGTGAGAAAAAGCATCTACAAGTTATTCTTCTATGTGTGTCAAAGGTCAGTGAAAATACTGACCAGCATGTAAATGTAAGAGAATTCAGTTAAAACCACTGGAGGCGGGTAGTAGCAACGGGTTTCCACAATATTTTCTAGTAAACTGAACTAATTCAGGATTAGAGTGCAGGTATGTTAACTTCTTTATTTTTAATTTGATCAATTTAATCTGGTAGGCTAGATGTTACTGGCGCCTGCCAGTTGCCAAACAGTTTCATCTGCTTTGCTTTGTTTCGTGGAAACCCGTTGCCTTAAACCATTCTAGTTTTCACAAATGCCGAAACATTTCAAGTTGTATCAACATGACCAACCATTAGAATTTAAAACCCATTAGTTAACCTATCTAAATTTCTTTAACACCTCCAGTGGTTTTAACTGAATTCTCTTACATTTACACATGCTGTTCAGTATTTTCACTGACCTTTGACACACATAGAAGAATAACTTGTAGATGCTTTTTCTCACTGACGCATCTTAAACCACAACAAGTAGAATTTTAAATAGCACACTGTCAATAACTATTCTTTACCTTATTCATTATACAGTATAAAAGTAGATGGTGGTGGTGGTTTCCTTTCCTGTACCGTCCTTTACATTCATGGTGCCAAATTTAAAATTCAAAGAGGGCAGAACTTTATGACATTGTCTACTTGTTAACATGACACATGAATTGAAGCAGAAAACTCAAATTTATAGCACAGCAATAAAAGAAAAGGTTAAATTTCAGCTGAATCTGCATCTCCCATGAGCCGTTGCGGTCGGAATATGTTGAGTTTTGAAAATGGACCCGCCCCCTCTGACAGAAACGTAACATGTTGAGTTTTCTTTGCTAATCGTTATTATTACACTGCACAACGTAGAAAACTATCAGAAACAACTTATTTGTTTTATTAATGAGACACTGTTATACAAAACATAAAATGATAATTAGTCACTACTAAATAGTTTATATTCAAACAAAATGTGGGCTAAGAGTGTGGCGTCACTGTGTGAAGTAAAACAAGCGCACCCTGAAGAAGGGGAGGACGAGTTGCTCGAATTAGCTCGTATTCTATTGGCTGGAGGAGGTTTGACAGACAGCTCTTTCTGCAACCCAAGAGAGAGGAAAAAATATCCAAGAGCAGAAGTTTTGAGTGCGCAGAGAAAATGTCTGAGTGTGAGGGAAAGAGACCAAGTCTGAGCGCAGAGTTTTGAAAGGAAGAACGATATATTTGAAAGCAAGAGGGACTTTCTGAGTGTGAGAGCAGAGTTTAGAGAGCGAGCAGGATGATATTTGAGTGTGAAAACCAGAAATCTTGCTCTCAAAGCAAACAATTGCGCTCTTGATTAAAGATAGAAAAATACCCCCATACAAAACAAGAAGAACGAAAAAAAACATGCTGGACGTCCACCATCCCAGAGAAGAAAGTTTGTCTACTGCAAAAGTTTTAGGTTTTTCTTTATTTTAAAACCTAAAAATAGAAATAAAATGTTGTTCTTCTATAGCAGATATTTATCCAAAGGTCTGGTAACATCTGCGTCTCTAAAGGAGTTTTATTTAGCTGGCTGAGGGAAAAATGGCTCTTTGGATTGGAAAGGCTGCAGACCCCTGCACTAAACACAAAAACAGGTTTAGCAGCAGTTTTCTCTTTAAATAGAAACAGTTAAATATTTCTTCATATATAAAATCACATATTTATGAGAAAGAAGGATGAAATGTTCAGGATTTACTAACTAAAAGGTAAAAAGTCAGCAGGATGAATTTAAAGCTGTGAAGCTGCTTCCTTCTAAACACAGAAGGAACAATTTGTGATGAATATCAGCATCAGGTGAACAGACAGAAAGCAGGATGAGAATCTCACAGCTTCTAGATGGTGAGGAGAGAGAAATATTCACAATATGCACAATAACTGTTGCCAACTTTTTTTAGCCAAAAAATTAAAACAATCAGGCAAAATATTAATTCCACACAGTCACACAAGAAACTAGTCTGTGTCTAAAACCCGGAAATAATTCTGATATCATGTCGCAATTTAAAATGGTGAATTTAAAAGTCCTACAAGAAACAGTTTGGCATCTGAAATCAACAACATGCACTCTGGACATGATCCCATCCGACTTTTTAAAACCAGTTTTTACCTCAGTAGAAAGTGATCTCCTACTGATAGTTAACAGCTCACTGGCATCAGGCATTTTTCCCAAGTCACTAAAGATAGCTGCTATTGAGCCTCCTAAAGAAAAGGACTCTAGACGCCTCTATAATGAACAACTATAGACCGTCTCTAACCTCTTTTATTTCCAAGATTATTGAAAAAGTTGTATTTCACCAGCTTCATGACTTTTTAAATGAAAGTGGAAATCTTGATAAATTTCAGTCCGGCTTCCGACCTCATCACAGCCCTGAAACAACTCTGGTCAAAGTGCTAAATGACATTAGGTTGAATACCGATTCTGGTCAAGTATCAGTCCTGGTTCTGGTCCAGTATCACTCCTGGTTCTGGTCTAGTATCAGTCCTGGTTCTGTTTGATCTCAGTGCTGCGTTTGATACTGTAGATCACAGAATCCTGTTTTCAGACTGGAAAACTGGGTTGGACTTTCTGGAGCGGTTCTTAACTGGTTCAGGTCCTATTTAGAAGGCCGGAGTTATTTTGTTACGATCGGCAGCTATGAATCCGAGCGAGTGGCCATGACTTGTGGAGTCCCCCAGGGGTCAGTCCTTGGACCTCTTCTGTTCAACTTGTATCTGCTCCCTTTGGGTAAAATATTACAGAACTATAGCATTAGTTATCAAAGTTATGCAGATGATACACAACTTTATGTCTCTGTCACCAGACGACTGCAGTCCAATAGACTTATTGTGTCAGTGTCTGGAACAAATAAACACCTGGATGAAGGAGAATTTTCTACAATTAAATGAAGATAAAACTGAGATTATTCTGTTTGGTAGGAAAGAGAAGAGGGTCAGCATTGGTAAACACCTGGAGACTCGGGCTCTTAAAACCACCAACCAAGTTCGTAACCTTGGAGTGTTGATAGACTCAGACCTGACTTTCAGCAGCCACATCAAAGCTGTCACTAAGAAGCTTTTTACCAGCTCAGAAACATCAACAGGATTAAAAGTTTAGTCTCCCAGAAAGACCAAGAGAAACTCATCCATGTATTCATCTCCAGTAGACTGGATTACTGTAATGGTCTTTAACAGGACTTCCTAAAAAGAGCATTAAACATCTGCAGCTCATCCAGAACGCTGCTGCTAGAGTTTTAACCAGGACTAAGAGATCTGAACACATCACACCAGTTTTGAAATCTTTACACTGGTTTCCTGTCAGTCACAGAATAGATTTTAAAACCCTTCTGCTTGTTTACAAATCCCAGAACGGTTTAGGCCCAGAATACATCTGTGATATGTTCAGAGAATATAAACCTAGCAGAGCTCTTAGATCCAAAGACTCTGGTCAACTAGTCCAGACCAGAGTCCAGACCAGGGTCCAGACCAGAGTCCAGACCAGAGTCCAGACTAAACATGGAGAAGCAGCATTTAGCTGTTATGCTGCAAACAAGCGGAACAAACTGCCAGTGGAGATTAAACTTTCCCCAAATGTAGACATTTTTAAATCCAGGTTAAAAAAATTTCTTTTCTCATGCGCCTATGCATGAAATCTGCACGGTAACTTTTTAACTCATCTTGCTTTTAATCATTTTAATGTAATTTATTATTTTATTGTGATTATGTGTTGATGCCTTTTACTATTTCTAAATATCTGTAATGTCTTTGTTTTATGTAAAGCACTTTGAATTGTCCTGTACATGAAATGTGCTGTACAAATAAACTGCCTTGTCTAACTTCCATCCATGCACCTTCACTGCTTCATTATCCAGGTTTCTGGATAAAAATTCTCTAAACTTTCATTCTTATCTTGACTGTTTAGCTTCACCTCTGCACCTGCAGCCTCCACTACCGGGAGTTAAGGGTTAACATCTCATTTCCGGGTGTAGCGTCAGGTCTGTAGATGTAACTATAAACATGTGTGGTATCCACAGAAAGTCCAGAATCTCAGCTACCAGCTCAGTAAAACCATTTCTATCACCAACAAACACAGTTAAGACAACAATAATTAAAAAACCAGGTACACAAAGTCTGAAAAACATGTAAACACAGATGATGTCTCCCCATGAACACGAACAAACGGCTCCTCTACTGAAAGCTCACATCTCACAGATTCCACAGCTGGAAGTTTCATCTTAATATGACCAAGATCCACTGAACCAGAGACAGAAGAAGACCCGAGTTATGCTGCACGCTTGTAAAAGTTAGAAAACATGTCTTACCTTTACTGTCTGGCCTCAAAACTTCCACCAGGATGAAACCACATTTAGTTCAAAAAGAAAATAAACTATGTTTCTTGTCTTCTGGGAGCAGTTTCCATCCAAACATCACAATTTTCCACCATCTACATGAGTTTAGACACAGAGAAACGTCGGTTCTTCTTCTTCTTGAGTTAATAAGGTGTTAACATGCCAAGCACTAAAAATAAGGTTTCATATAGGAAGGAAGGGAGGAAAGAAGGGAGGGAGGGAGGGAGGAGGGAAGGAAGGAAGGAAGGAAGGAAGGGAGGGAGGAAGGAAGAAAGGAAGGAAGGAAAGAAGGATGACAGACGAATGAGAGAAGAGAAACTCGAGAAACAGGATGAATAATTAATGTCTGGACGGAAGCAGCCAAAACACACAAAGTCCATCCAGGCAGGAGAACCACCACAGAACCCAGAACCACCACAGAACCCAGAACCACCACAGAATCCAGAACCACCACAGAACCCAGAACCACCACAGAACCAAGAACCACCACAGAACCTAGAACCACCACAGAACCCAGAACCACCACAGAATCCAGAACCACCACAGAACCCAGAACCACCACAGAACCAAGAACCACCACAGAACCCAGAACCACCACAGAGACTGTCGTTCTAAACCAGGAGCAGCTGATTTCGGGCCCCTCGGTGTTTAACTGTGTATTTGCAGCTCTGGTTCCACCTCTCTGTGGAGGATGAATTCCTGCATCTGACGCATCGTGAGGATCACCGTCCTCTGGAAAAGCTGAATAAATGAACACACACACGGACACGCGGAGCATAAGGAAGTGCGAACCACAGCAAACAGAAGGTTCCGGTAACCGGTAAACTGAGACCACTGGTGGGCTGTCGGCTCAGCGAATGTAAACTAAAAGCTTCATCGAACACCTCAACTGCTGCGGTGAGGAAGATCCCCAAGGACGAGGAAGAGGAGGGGAGATGAAGAGGAGGCTGATGAGGCTTTTTAGGAAACTAATGTTTGAATCGTTGTTGGTGTTTTTGGAAGAAACATGAATAACCAGTTAAACACAGACTTCCTGCCCCCCGCCCCTCCAACGCCCCCCATCATGTCGTCCTCTGATACAACAAATGAATAAGTCGATATGAAACCGGACCGGCTCTCGATGGCGTCTCTCTGAGCTGAAACAGATTCCTGGTCTCCTTGTGGGATTTAAGGAGCAGAGAAATGTTAAACTCCCCCCCTCGCCCCCTCCAATCATAATCAATACTACATCATGCAAGAGGACGAACCGCTGTGGCTAAAGAAGCTCTGTCATTGGTGTCCTTTTTTATTATTTAGTATGATTTTTAATTTGGAATTAATTATTTTGAATTAAATCATTCAGAATTAAAGTATTCTCCTTGTTTCCATGGAAATCGTCTGTATTATATTCTAAATTGAGGTTTATATGGAAAACATGTTTAATCACCTATATTTAATTCTGCTTTAGATCTGGGGGCTGGGAAGGGTTCTGATTGGACAGGGTGAACAAACTACACTCCTGCTTCTTTTCCTTTCATCTACAACACATATTATTGTGTTGTAGACAAAATAATAATAAGAACCATAGTAAAAACCACATTCGCTAGGATGGTGATTCTAGTTGTGAAGCAGCAGCTGGACGCTAGCATCCTACCTCACGTTGCTCAGCTGGGAAGGAAAGGGGAGGTAGAGGACCGTATCATCATGGCAACAGGACAAGGAAACGAGCATGCTCAGAATCACCGGAATTCATTTAAAGCAGAATGGAGGAATTATTCATTTAAGAATTAAAATCAGAATAAACCAGACACTTAATCCAGATTTAAGTTTAATTCAGAATGGCCATTTTCATTTGGAAAACAAGCTCATTTTGAAGAGGATTTCATTTTTATTTTGATTTAAAGGGGAATTAACAAATGTTGATCAAATGCTTTTGTGGTCCTAGATGGGATACAAATCCAAATCAGTCTGAACGTTTATTTCAGGTTTCATTAAACTTTGACATCATTAAAGTCAGACACGCACTACAAATCTGCGCCAGAGGAGGCGGGAAATGGTAAGATCGAAAAAACAACGGACGGAGCAATGTTAGATCGGAATGCCCCTGAAACGGAAACGTGCTGCAGAGCGTCGCATCCATAACCTTCATAAACGCAGCAGGCTGCAAGTGACGTTGTGGTCTACTCGGAATGCGCGTGTGACTTCAGGCGCACGTATCGGTCACACTTCAGTGTGATGGAGATCAAGTTGCAATGATGATGCGAACGACTGCACAAGTAAAAAGAAAGGAAAAACAAACACATTTCATCATTAAGATCTGCGGTGCAAACATAGCCTGATTGTTGCCATTGCTATGACAACAGTGTCTCTTGAATCTGATCGTTAATGTTGCTATGACAACAGTGTCTCTTGAATCTGATCGTTAATGTTGTTATGACAACAACTAAATGCATTTAACAAAGATGTTTCTTTAAGCTGTTTTTATTAACATTTTTCATGAAAATGCTAAACAACAACAATGCCATTCTCTAAAGGTTATGCTGTCCAACAAAAGATAAAGTAATTTACTAACCAGTTACTAACCATCCTGGTTGTTTGCATCGTCCAACCACTCTACCTTCTTCATTAAATTCAGCCCATCAACGCCACGTAGCGGGTGAAGGAAGATGTGTGTGGAAATGTGCTGGTGGGAAATATCTGTATCTGCTCGATTCATCACAGTGATGAAGGTCCGACTCTTCCAGCTCCATCATTTAGTTTCACTGAGCTTCTGATTTAGCTTCATTTAGTTTTAGTAAATTCTTTGTGTTTAGGAAAATTAAATTAGTGTTTTCATTAAAGCCTTTTTGTGCTTTTGTTTTTGTTCTTGTGGAACATTTGAACGAACCTTTAAATGAAGAGCTGAACACAGAATCAGTCCGAACATTATTACTAGATAAAATGATGGATTTTGTTGTGTTACAAATCAGCCTATGAAACGCAGCCACGTGATTGGCTGCATGGTGTGTCTATCACACTAACGTCCCACCTGGTTTCCCTGATTCATCTCCTGCTGAGATGACCGAAAGGTTTCATTTCTACCCACCAAACCAAGTTTTAACCCTCATGTGGTGGGTTGGAGGGTGTCAATTCAGAGACCCGCCTCAGATGTTTTCTTTATTTCAGTTTTCTCAAAACTGCAAGTTAGGAGCAAAACGTTGAGACAGAAACAGAGAAAGTGGAATAAAAAGCAGATTAAGTCTGAGAGACTGGAAGATGTTTCCTTAATGCCTTCAGCAGACAGAAAACAGTTTGGTGGCAGAACGACATCATCATCATGACCATCATCATCATCACCATCATCATTATCACCATCATCATCACCATCATCACCATCATTATCATCACCATCATCATCATCACCATCATCATCATCACCATCATCACCATCATCCTCATCACATCATCATCATCACCATCATCATCAACACAATCACCATCATCACCATCATTATCATCAACACAATCACCATCATCACCATCATTATCATCACCATCATCATCATCACCATCATCATCATCACCATCATTATCATCGCCATCATCACCATCATCATCAACACCATCACCATCATCCTCATCATCATCATCCTCATCGTCCTCATCACCATCATCATCATCATCACCATCATTATCATCACCATCATCATCATCACCATCATCACCATCATTATCATCACCATCATCATCAACACCATCACCATCATCCTCATCATCATCATCCTCATCATCATCGTCCTCATCACCATCATCATCATCATCACCATCATTATCATCACCGTCATCATCATCACCATCATTAGCATCACAATCATCATCATCGTCCTCATCACCATCATCATCACCATCACCATCATCACCATCATTATCATCACCATCACCATCATCACCATCATTATCATCACCATCAACCTCCTCATCATCTTCATCACCATCACCATCACCATCATCATTATCATCACCATCACCATCATCACCATCATCATTATCATCACCATCACCATCATCACCATCAACCTCCTCATCATCACCATCATCATCATCACATCACCATCATCACCATCATCACCATCATCCTCATCACCATCACCATCGTCCTCACCATCATTATCATCATCATGATCATCCTCATCACATCATCATCATCCTCATCACCATCATCATCATCCTCATCATCCTCATCACCATCATCATCATCATCACCATCATCACCATCCTTATCACCCTCACCATCCTCATCACCATCATCACCACCATCATCATCATCACCTCCATCATCATCATCATCACCATCATCATCATCCTCATGGGTGCTGGAGATGCTGTTGTACTGAAGCAGATGTTGTGTCTGTTCAGGGAGGAAGAGGAGCTGATGACACACATTTACAGCGTGTGTGTGTGTTGGCTGTACTGGAAGCCCTGTGGGATGATGGGATGCTTCACCAGCTGTGTTCTGACACACAGGAACACAGAGGGCCTGAGGACAACACACACACATACAGCTCACATCACATGCACGCACTCAACCGTCTGCATGACAAACAAACAAACAGATATGCACACAAACACAGCAGCAACACACACACGGGACAACAGGAAAAGGAGGAAGAGGAGGAGGAATGATGTTTATGTTCAGATGCACCCAGAACGATTCTTTAAAAACTAAAGATCACATGGGTGCTGCAGCGTCAGGACACGACGACGTGGAGGACCGACTGCTGCTTTCATTTCTGTAGTCATGACACTGATTTTTTTATCTTTATTATTTATTTTTCTATTGAACTGCAATCACTGATTGAGAAATGAAATTTCGTCCTCTTCTGTACTTAACGCACAATTAGGGCTATCGAGTGATTAAAATTTGAACCAGATTAATCACAGCTTCCAAATGAATTAATCATGATTAACATGCATTTGCGACCAGCCTGAAACCTGCCTGTTATCTCACCTGGGTTTCCTTCCAGCTTTTGACATCAGATGATCGCTTCAGTTGTAATAATCAGCTCAATATTTGATAAAAATCAAGACCTTAAAAATATATCTCACTTGTGTCCCCTTTTCCTTGCGCAGGTGTTGAACCCTCTCACTGGGAAGCTCACAAGAGTTTCAGGTCCCTTTCGCTGTCCTGGGAAACACGCTCAACTGATAAAGCTACAAGCCACTTAGCTTTAGCGGAGTGCTACGTGCAGGCCATGCTGATGGAGTGCTGAAGATAAAAGATCTATGAAAGATGTTGCAGTTTCTATTGAAAATTTTAAGTCCCAGAGATTAACAGGTATTCAAAAGCTGCTGTGGGCAATCAAAAAATCAATAAAGATTAAAGCTGAGAGTAAGCGAGCGTATAAGGAAGCAGGAAGCACGGATTCATACCGGTTCATACCGGTATATACCGGTTCATACCGGTTCGTATCAGTTCATACCGGTTTATACCAGTTCATACCGGTATATACCAGTTCATACCGGTTCGTATCAGTTCATACAGGTTTATACCGGTTCATACCGGTATATACCGGTTCATACCGGTTCGTATCAGTTCATACCGGTTTATACCAGTTCATACCGGTATATACCGGTTCATACCGGTTCGTATCAGTTCATACAGGTTTATACCGGTTCATACCGGTATATACCGGTTCATACCGGTTCGTACCAGTTCATACCGGTTTATACCGGTTCGTGCCGATCAGACCACACTACTAGTTACCATTCAGACTGTTGGTTACTAACCAGACTGCTAGTTAGTGACCAGGCTGCTAGTTACTGGCTAGACAAACATCAATAACCAGATTAACTGATTTCTTGGCTCCTCGTGAACGCAGTGATCAGACTGATTATAAATCAATTTAAAAAATAATCCTTTATTAGTCCCACATTGGGAAATTCCTTCTCTGATGTAAGCCATCCTGGTTGCTGGGAGCAGCGGGTTGCCAGATTCCGGCGCCTACATCAGGGGTCTCCAACCTGCGCCCAGTCGGGGGTTGAAACCTTGCTCAGGACCCACAGTGGTTTACCTTAGTTGCCAGCCCGAAGACTGGAACCCAGCCAGACCCAAGACCACCTCTGTAACCACTAGGCTACCACTCCCCTTACAACATTGACGACTTCCAGCAGATTTTCTGATTCCAGACGGGTGATGGGATAAAGATTCAGGAAGTCCAGCGGCTTCGGCCCCTGATAGACCGGTTTTCTGATGGCTGTCCTCTGATCGTGTTTGTACTGAAACACTCCAGGCTGCAGCTGTGTGTGGGCCTAGTTTGCAGCAATGCTGAAACTTAATCTGATGATGATTCTACAGAACTAACTGTGTGTGCGCACGTGCATGTGAACGTGCACAGTCAGGCCGGTCGTCTGGTATCAGATTGTGCAGGAAAGAACTGGATCAGCTTCCAGCGTTTCACTAACTAAACACATCAGGTCTCTGAGCTGCTGGACAGCAAAACAAACAGAAAACACTGAGAGGGCCAAGATCAGCGGCAGGAAGCTGCAGGACCCACACACACACCAGTCAAAACAGGCCAGAACCGGTCAGAACTGGACTGAAGCGGACATTTCTGACATGACGGTGGGGATCCAGAGGTCCCAGATGATGGCGGAAGATGAGACGTGGACGAGCAACAGCTGATCATTTAACTGGTTTCAGGTCATCGGTTTTACAGCCTCAGCCAGTAAAGTGTGTGTGTGTGTGTGTACTGACGTGTCCGTTAAGCCCACAGCCATGAGCTAATGGGGCAAGAGTGTGCTGTGGTGCAACGTGCACACTCGCGGCATCAGATATTACTTACATCGAGCACGGAACGAGACGCGTGACGCCATGTTTACACATTACATGCTACTACTCAGCAGACACCAATAGTAGTATTTATTACTAATGTTTAGTGCTGGGCAACGATTAATCGCATTGTTATGCGCAGAATGTCTCTTTCCTTCAAAAGAAGCTATACAAAGAAAATACAGTAAATTTTGGTTTAACAAACACGACATCAGGGGTCTTCAACCTGCGGCTCTGGACCTTCCACAATGCCTCTAAATACGTAACTAAAATATTTTTTTAATCCATCTTTCTTGTCATTAGGTTGGAAACCAGGGATTTTTTTTCATCATTTCCACAAATATCTACATCCCTTAGAAGAAAGTCTCTTTATCCCCTTTTATAAAGGTTTTATGTTTTTCTTTATTTTAAAACCTAAATCTGTAAATAAAAACATGGTTCTTTAAAAATAACAAGCATCCTATGGTGGCTCTTTATTAAAATATATATGAAGTTTCCTTTTTGAAAAGTCTGGTAACATTTGCAGCTCTAAAGGAAAATTTATTCATATAGCACATTTCATGTACAAGACAATTCAAAGTGCTTTACATAAAACATTTCAGCAGGTGCAGAAAGCAAAACAAGTTCATTAAAAAAAATAATAAATAAATTAAAAATAAATAAAGATTAAAAGAAATGCAATTAATGTAATAAAAGCAGAAGAAATATGCTAAAATGAAATAGATAAAATGCAAGAAATAAGGTTAAAGACAATACTAAAACATGATCCAGTTTAAAGATTCCAGCTTAAAGAACCAGATCCAGCTCTGGACTGTAAATAAAAACTAGTCCATGCAGCAGAGAACAGGTGGGTCTTTAACCTGGATCTAAATAAACTGAGTGTTTCAGCTGATCTGAGGCTTTGTGGGAGTTTGTTCCAGACATGTGGAGCATAGAAGCTGAATGCAGCTTCTCCATGTCTGGTTCTGACTCTGGAACTGATAAGAACCTGGATCCAGATGACCTGAGGGTTCTGGTAGGTTCATACTGGATCAAGAGGTCTCTGATGTATGTTGGTCCTAAACCATTCAGAGCTTTCTGGACCAGCAGCAGAACTTTAAAGTCTATCCTCTGACGGACCGGCAGCCAGTGTAAAGGCAAGGCAAGGCAGTTTATTTATATAGCACATTTCATGTACAGGACAATTCAAAGTGCTTTACATAAAACAAAGATATTACAGATATTTAGAATAGTAAAAGGCATCAACACATAATCAACACATAATCACAATAAAATAATAAATTACATTAAAATGATTAAAAGCAAGATTAGTTAAAAAAAAGTTACCGTGCAGATTTCATGCATAGGCGCATGAGAAAAGAAATTTTTTTAACCTGGATTTAAAAATGTCTACATTTGGGGAAAGTTTAATCTCCACTGGCAGTTTGTTCCGCTTGTTTGCAGCATAACAGCTAAATGCTGCTTCTCCATGTTTAGTCTGGACTCTGGTCTGGACTCTGGTCTGGACCCTGGTCTGGACTCTGGTCTGGACTAGTTGACCAGAGTCTTTGGATCTAAGAGCTCTGCTAGGTTTATATTCTCTGAACATATCACAGATGTATTCTGGGCCTAAACCATTCTGGGATTTGTAAGCAAGCAGAAGGGTTTTAAAATCTATTCTGTGACTGACAGGAAACCAGTGTAAAGATTTCAAAACTGGTGTGATGTGTTCAGATCTCTTAGTCCTCGTTAAAACTCTAGCAGCAGCGTTCTGGATGAGCTGCAGATGTTTAATGCTCTTTTTAGGAAGTCCTGTTAAAGACCTCAGAGCTGGACTGATGTGGTCCACTTTCTTGGTCTTAGTGAGGAATGGAGCAGCAGAGTTCTGGATCAGCTGCAGGTGTCTGACTGGTATTTTAGGTAGAACCTGTAAAAACACTGTTACAATAATCAAGCCGACTAAAGATGGAAGCTGGACTAGTTTTTCCAGGTCCTGCTGAGACATCAGATCTTTTACCCTTGACATGTTCTTAAGCTGATAGTAGGCTGACTTTGTGGTTCCCTTCATGTGGTTCTCAAAGTTCAGGTCTGAGTCCATCACTAGACCCAGATTTCTGTCTGGTTGGTGGTTTTAGGTCTGAGTCCATCACTAGACCCAGATTTCTGTCTGGTTGGTGCTTTTTAGGTGTATAGACTGAAGCTCTGTGGTGACCTTTAATCGTTTCTCTTTGGCTCCAAAAACCATCACCTCAGTTTAGTTTTTGTTTAACTGGAGAAAGTTCAGACACATCCAGTCATTAATCTCCTCAATACATTTACCAAGAGCCTGTACGGGGCCTCGGTCTCCTGGTGACATTGTAATATATACCTGTGTGTCATCTGCGTAGCTATGGTAACTAATGTTGTTCTTTATGACCTGTACCAGTGGGAGCATGTAGATGTTAAACAGAAGAGGCCCCAGGATGGATCCTTGGGGAACTCCACATGTAATTCTTGTCTGTTCAGATGTAAAGTTACCTACTGACACAAAGTACTTCCTGTTCTCTAAATAAGATTTAAACCAGTGTAGCACCAGAGAGGCCCACCCAGTTCTCCAATCGGGAGTAATATTTTGTGGTCGACAAAAAGCAGCACTGAGGTCCAGTAAGACAAAGACTGACATTTTTCCATCGTCTGTATTTAAACACATGTGATTAATGACTTTGGTCAGAGCATCTCGGTGCTGTGGTGCCGTCTAAAACCTGACTGGAAGACATCGTAGCAGTTGTTTATGTTAAAAAGTCGTTTAGCTGATGAAAAATGGCTTTTTGATGATCTTACTTAGAAAAGGAAGATCTGAGATCGGCCTGTAGTTGCTCATTTGTGTCTAGATTGTCCCTTTTTAGCAGAGGTTGCTAGAGTTTTAACCAGGACTAAGCGATCTGAACACATCACACCAGTTTTGAAATCTTTACACTGGCTTCCTGTCAGTCACAGAATAGATTTTAAAACCCTTCTGCTTGTTTACATCCCAAAATGGTTTAGGCCCAGAATACATCTGTGATATGTTCAGAGAATATAAACCTAGCAGAGCTCTTAGATCCAAAGACTCTGGTCAACTAGTCCAAACCAGAGTCCAGACTAAACATGGAGAAGCAGCATTTAGCTGTTATGCTGCAAACAAGTGGAACAAACTGCCAGTGGAGATTAAACTTTCACCAAATGTAGACATTTTTAAATCCAGGTTAAAAACATTTCTTTTCTCATGCTCCTATGCATGAAATCTGCACGGTAACTTTTTAACTTATCTTGCTTTTCATCATTTTAATATAATTTATTATTTTATTATGATTATGTGTTGATGCCTTTTACCATTTCTAAATATCTGTAATGTCTTTGTTTTATGTAAAGCACTTTGAATTGTCCTGTACATGAAATGTGTTGAACAAATAAACTGCCTTGTCTAACTTCCATCCATGCACCTTCACTGCTTCATTATCCAGATTTCTGGATATAAATTCTCTAAACTTTCATTCTGTGACGGTTTTGCTCAGGTGTATCACAAACCAAATTTTATTCATTTATTTTTCCGGGGTGCCAGCCAGGTCTTTCTCCTGACATTTATAATTTACCTGAGACCTAATAACCACTCCACAAAGGATGTTCATAAATAGTTCATACAAACACCCCGTTGGCAAAGATAAAGAAACATACCCAACACCAGTTCATAATGACACTATACATTTATACATATAGCAACCAAGCAAACAACAAAAAAAATAATGCCATGGCAACCGTTCAGCTCAAAATAGTTTCATCAAAAAATGAAACCCACCCCCCCAAAAAACAAAACAAAAAACAAGAAAAATAAATAATAGTTCAGTTCTTTTCAGTTCAGTTCAAGCCATCAAAAATTAGAAAAACAAAAAAGAGGGGGAAAACCATCACTTCAATCCGGCCTCTGAATAAATCAGTTCCACCTTGTAAGGCCTAGTTCAATCCAGGTCCAAACCAATTTAACGAAAAGCACCGTAAACTCCACTCCGGGTTTTCCAATTAGTCCTGCGGTGGGGCACCAAAACAAGGAAATGACAGATGTCCGAGGGTAATTTCTCCTCGGCAACACATAAGCAAGCAGAAAGGGAAAGGATAATACCAGACTGGCACTCACGACACCGGTCTTCCACTCCAGTATCCAGGAAGAATAAAGATTAACTCCATCCGGCGAGTCTGTTGTCCGTCGTGCTGCCCAGGCGTAAGTCTCTAACCGCTCGTCTGAACTCGTCTGCCCTCGATCACACCTGTTACCGCTCTCTCTCTCTCTCTCTCTCTCTCCGGCTGTCCAACTCCTCCCCTTCAGGTAAATGCTGTCCCATTTTTAGAACTTTTTGGTCCAGCCTCTCAAGGCCAAAAGAAAATTCTACTGGCTGATTTCAGGCAGGGTGGAGCAGTGAAGCAGGTGAGTTTAATCAGATTCACGCATATGACATGGCAGACAATCAGGCTGTCACAAGCTTGACTGTTTAGCTTCACCTCTGCACCTGCAGCCTCCGCTACCGGGAGTTAAGGGTTAACATCTCATTTCCGGGTGTAGCGTCAGGTCTGTAGATGTAACTATAAACATGTGTGGTATCCACAGAAAGTCCAGAATCTCAGCTACCAGCTCAGTAAAACCATTTCTATCACCAACAAACACAGTTAAGACAACAATAATTAAAAAACCAGGTACACAAAGTCTGAAAAACATGTAAACACAGATGATGTTTCCCCATGAACACGAACAAACGGTTCCTCTACTGAAAGCTCACATCTCACAGATTCCACAGCTGGAAGTTTCATCTTAATATGACCAAGATCCACTGAACCAGAGACAGAAGAAGACCCGAGTTATGCTGCACGTTTGTAAAAGTCAGAAAACATGTCTTACCTTTACTGTCTGGCTTAAATTAAAATAACATTTATTAAAAAATAATAAATAAAAGTTTCCCTCCAAAAATCACGATGTTCTGCCATCTGCAGGTTTAAACAAAGAGAAACGTCGGTTCTTTTTCTTCTTAAGTTCCAGACAGAAAACGTGTCTTCATGTTAATAAAGCCGCTCTCTCCTGGTTCCATCATCACCGCGGCAGCAGGGCCAGACATGGACACCATGTTTCTGTGGTCAAAGTCAAAAACCCGAAAAATCAAAAACATTAACGTGCGTTTAACACGTTAACGTGCCCAGCACTACTAATATTATTATCGTGTGTTTCTCTTTACATTTGGGTGGTTTACTTTTTAAACTTGAGTTTTGCGCATATAATTTAACTAGTCTGCTTATTTTAATATAGAATATCCTGGATCACATGTTCAAACCCATGGCCCGCGGGCCCCATCCGGCCTGTGAATGAATTATTTTTGGCCTGCATGATCTCATCTACTCACTATTAGAGCTGCCTGCTGATAGAGCGCACGCACCACCATACTACTACAAGTCCCACAATGCACTGCCAGTACGTTGGTGGTCCATCACGGCCTGGCTTGTTCTCTAGCAGCCTGACGGAGCTGCTCACCTTTCCCAACGACCCCTCTCTTCTGGCTGAAGGAACGTGGAGTTAGAAAGCAGAGAGTCTGTGGTTGGACGTAAAGCAGAGTGTCTGTGGAGACGGTGAGGCTGGAATGAAAGAGGACAGATACAAGCACCTGGACAAGAGACTAAGGCTCCAACAGGTAGAAGAGTTATTAACCCTTTAGGTGCCAGACTTCTAGTTTTAAGGGACAAAACAGAAGTAGAGTCACCATGGGAAATGGTGGCTGTAAAATGACTTCTCCACCATTTCTGGTAGGAGCTAGAGCTCCGTTTGGGATAATTACCACCTCAAAAGCACCACAGAAGAAGACAGAACCTGTAGTTCAGTTATGGCGGCGCCTGAGGCCCCTGGATCCACTCGCACATGAAAACACTTTATGTCTGGAGGAAGTTTGGCTGCTGACGGCCACCGTACACCCATTCCTCTGCTACACTCATCTTTACTACTAGATGGCAGAAATCCTGCAGACGGCAGCTTTAAATCAGCTGATGTGTTCAAGCCTCCACGGGCGTGGCAGGAGAGACCAGCACACAAACCTCCAGGAACCGGGTTAAAAACCTCCACCAGTCTACGATGAAGTAAAAACTGGATGGATACTCCAGAGATCAGAGTCCTGGTCCACCCTCTTAACTGGACCAGAGTCCTGGTTCCAGACCATGGTCCCACGTGAACTTTGGGATATTTACAGAGAACTTTTATTTTATCATTTTTGTCTCTCTTTTTTTTCTTTTTAATTATTTTTAAACATTTTCTTTATTTGTTCTTAAATCCTTATTTTAGTTTGTTTTTCTTATCTTACTTGCTTGTTTCAGATCTTTTTTTCTTTTTGAAATTCTTTCGTTTTATGTCTTTTTGATTCTCTGTTCTTCCTTTTTATCTGCTGCTGTTTGGTAGGAAACAGCTGAGAATCCATCATCATTGATCATCACTGCTGCAGATCGATCAGCTGGTTTCTGTTGGCGCTGTTCCACGCTGACAGACTGTGGCGTCCTCGTGTTGGATCAGCGGCGCTCTGATTAAGTCTGCACCAGCTTCCAGCGCCGTCTCTTCGCCTCTGAACGCCTGCTAAGCCGTCAGCCATGATGCTGCCAGAGCGAGCAGCGTTCCCTCTGAGGACGGTACAGGCTGTACGTTCCCAGCTCTGCCTGCGTCACTGCTCTGGAACACGGTATTAGACTTGCAAAGGGAGGTCAGCGGGGACGTGTGTGTGTCTTTATTTCAGTGTGCAAACTGACTTCTATGAGCTTCCACTCTGCTTCATGCAGAGTAAAGGCAGATGTGCACTGGATGTGCACATTCCTGGAAATAAGCATCCATCACCGGACAAGAAGTCAAGAAATTAAGCATGTTCAGCAAATAGATGTTGTTGAAATATTTACTTAGGAAATAAATGAAAGCATGAATCAAAAATTATTGTAAACTTAAATAGTAAAAATAATTTCAAATAAATATAAATGTGTAATTTTCAGCATTAACCTCTGAAGCCCCAAAACCCTTTCTACTGGAAAATAACATTTAAATAAAGAAGTGATTATTTCTCTGTGGTTGGCGTTGCCATGTCAAACGTGTTTGAGTGTAAAACGTGTCGGCATGTCAAACATCTCGGTGAGTAAAACATGTCGGCGAGTAAAACATGTTAGTGTGTAAAAGGTTTTGGTGTGTAAGACGTGTTAGCGTGTAAAACATGTTGGCGTGTAAAACGTGTCCGCGTGTAAGACGTGTCGGCGTGTAAGACGTGTTGGCATATAAAAGGTTTTGGCGTGTAAGACGTGTTAGCGTGTAAAACATGTTGGCGTGTAAAAGGTTATGGCGTGTAAGATGTGTTGCCTTGTAAAACGTGTTGGCGTGTAAAACGTGTTGGCATGTAAAACGTGTTGCCATGTAAAACCTGTCGGCGCTTAAAAATATTAGCGTGTAAAAGGTTTTGCCGTGTAAGATGTGCTTGCGTGTAAAACATGTTGGCGTGTAAAACATGTTAGTGTGTAAAAGATTTTGGCGTATAAAACGTGTTGGCGTGTAAGATGTCTTGGCATGTAAAAGGTTTTGCGGTGTGAGACGTGTTGGCGTGTAAAACCTGTTAGCGTGTAAAAGGTTTTGGCATGCAAGACATGTTAGCTTGTAAAACATGTTGGCGTGTAAAAGGTTTTGGCGTGTAAGACGTGTTTGCATGTAAAACGTGTTGGCATGTAAAACGTGTCGGCGCATAAAAATATTAGCGTGTAAAAGGTTTTGGCGTGTAAAACGTGTTGGCATGTAAAACGTAAAAGAGTGTAAAAGGTTTTGGCATGTAAAATGTGTTGGCGTGTAAGACGTGTTTGTGTGTAAAACATGTTGGCGTGTAAAACGTGTTGGCGTGTAAAATGTGTTGGCGTGTAAAAAATGTTAATGTGTAAAAGGTTTTGGCGTGTAAGACGTGTTTGCGTGTAAAACGTGTTGGCGTGTAAAAGGTTTTGGCGAGTAAGACGTGTTGGCGTGTAAAACGTGTTGGCGTGTAAAAGGTTTTGCGGTGTGAGACGTGTTGGCGTGTAAAACCTGTTAGCGTGTAAAAGGTTTTGGCATGCAAGACATGTTAGCTTGTAAAACATGTTGGCGTGTAAAAGGTTTTGGCGTGTAAGACGTGTTTGCATGTAAAACGTGTTGGCATGTAAAACGTGTCGGCGCATAAAAATATTAGCGTGTAAAAGGTTTTGGCGTGTAAAACGTGTTGGCATGTAAAACGTAAAAGAGTGTAAAAGGTTTTGGCATGTAAAATGTGTTGGCGTGTAAGACGTGTTTGTGTGTAAAACATGCTGGCGTGTAAAACGTGTTGGCGTGTAAAATGTGTTGGCGTGTAAAAAATGTTAATGTGTAAAAGGTTTTGGCGTGTAAGACGTGTTTGCGTGTAAAACGTGTTGGCGTGTAAAAGGTTTTGGCGAGTAAGACGTGTTGGCGTGTAAAACGTGTTGGCGTGTAAAAGGTTTTGGCATGTAAGACATGTTAGCTTGTAAAACATGTTGCTGTGTAAAACGTGTCGGCGCGTAAAAAATGTTAGCGTGTAAAAGGTTTTGGCATGCAAGACGTGTCTGCGTGTAAAATGTGTTCCCGTGTAAAACGTGTTAGCATGTAAAATGTGTTAGCGTGTAAGATGTGTTGGCGTGTAAAACGTGTTTTTGTGTAAAACGTGTTGGCGTGTAAAACGTGTCGGCATGTAAAACATGTCAGTGTGTAAAAAATGTTAGCGTGTAAAAGGTGTTGGCGTGTTAGATGTGTTTGCGTGTAAAACGTGTTGCCGTGTAAAACTTGTTTGCGTGTAAAAGGTTTTGGCGTGTAAAACGTGTTGGCGTATAAAAGGTTTTGGCGTGTAAGACGTGTTGCCATGTAAAACGTGTTGGCATGTAAAACGTGATAGAGTGTAAAAGGTTTTGGCATGTAAAACGTGTCGGCGTGTAAGATGTGTTGGCATGTAAAACGTGTAGGCATGTAAAAAATATTAGTGCGTAAAAGGATTTGGCATGTAAGACGTGTTTGCGTGTAAAACGTGTTGGCGTGTAAAAGGTTTTGGCGAGTAAGACATGTAAAACGTGTTGGCGTGTAAAAGGTTTTGCTGTGTAAGACGTGTTGGCGTGTAAAATGTGTTGGCGTACTGGAAAATAACATTTAAATAAAGAAATGATTATTTCTCTGTGGTTGGCGTTGCCATGTCAAACGTCTTTGCGTGTAAAACGCGTCGGCATGTAAAACGTGTCGGCATGTAAAACATGTCGGCATGTAAAACATGTTACTGTGTAAAAGGTTTTGGTGTGTAAGACGTGTTAGTGTGTAAAACATGTTGCCGTGTAAAATGTGTCGGCGTGTAAAACGTGTCCGCGTGTAAAAAATGTTAGCGTGTAAAAGGTGTTGGCGTGTTAGATGTGTTTGCGTCTAAAACGTGTTGCCGTGTAAAACTTGTTAGAGTGTAAAAGGTTTTGGTGTGTAAAACGTGTTGGCGTATAAAAGGTTTTGGCGTGCAAGACATGTTGGCGTGTAAGAAGTGTTGCCGTGTAAAACGTGTTGGCATGTAAAACGTGATAGAGTGTAAAAGGTTTTGGCATGTAAAACGTGTCGGCGTGTAAGATGTGTTGGCATGTAAAACGTGTCGGCATGTAAAAAATGTTAGTGTGTAAAAGGATTTGGCGAGTAAGACGTGTTTGCGTGTAAAACGTGTTGGCGTGTAAAAGGTTTTGGCGAGTAAGACGTGTTGGCATGTAAAACGTGTTGGTGTGTAAAAGGTTTTGGCGTGTAAGACGTGTTGGCGTGTAAAATGTGTTGGCGTACTGGAAAATAACATTTAAATAAAGAAATGATTATTTCTCTGTGGTTGGCGTTGCCATGTCAAACGTGTTTGCGTGTAAAACGTGTCAGCATGTAAAACGTGTCGGCATGTAAAACGTGTCGGCGAGTAAAACATGTTAGAGTGTAAAAGGTTTTGGTGTGTAAGACGTGTTAGCGTGCAGAACATGTTGGCGTGTAAAATGCGTCGGCATGTAAAACGTGTCCGCGTGTAAGACATGTTGGCGTATAAAAGGTTTTGGCGTGTAAGACGTGTTAGCGTGTAAAACATGTTGGCGTGTAAAAGGTTTTGGCGTGTAACACGTGTTGCCTTGTAAAACGTGTTGGCATGTAAAACGTGTCGGCGTGTAAAACGTGTCGGCGCGTAAAACATGTTAGGGTGTAAAAGGTTTTGGCGTGTAAGACGTGTTGGCGTGTAAGATGTGTTAGCGTGTAAAAGGTTTTGCGGTGTGAGACATGTTGGCGTGTAAAACCTGTTAGCTTGTAAAAGGTTTTTGCGTGTAAGACATGTTAGCGTGTAAAACGTGTTGCCGTGTAAAAGGTTTTGGCGTGTAAGACGTGTTGGCGTGTAAAACGTGTCGGCGTGTAAGACGTGTCGGTGCGTAAAACATGTTAGCGTGTAAAAGGTTTTGCCGTGTAAAACGTGTTGGGGTGTAAGATGTGTTAGCGTGTAGAAGATTTTGGCGTGTGAGACGTGTTGGCGTGTAAGATGTGTTAGCGTGTAAAAGGTTTTGGCATGTAAGACATGTTAGCTTGTAAAACATGTTGCTGTGTAAAACGTGTCGGCGCGTAAAAAATGTTAGCGTGTAAAAGGTTTTGGCGTGCAAGACGTGTCGCCGTGTGAAATGTGTTGGCGTGTAAAACGTGTTGGCGTATAAAAGGTTTTGGCGTGTAAGACGTGTTAGCGTGTAAAACATGTTGGCGTGTAAGACGTGTTGGCGTATAAAAGGTTTTGCCGTGTAAGACGTGTTGGCGTGTAAAAGGTTTTGGCGTGTAAGTAAGACATGTTGGCTCGTAAAAAGTGTTGGCGTGTAAAACGTGTTGGCATGTAAAAAGTGTCAGCGTGTAAAACGTGTCGGCGCGTAAAACATGTTAGCGTGTAAAAGGTTTTGGCATGTAAAATGTGTTAGCGTGTAAAAGGTTTTGGTGTGTCAGACGTGTTGGGGTGTAAAACGTGTTGCCGTGTAAAACCTGTCGGCACGTAAAAATATTAGCGTGTAAAAGGTTTTGCCGTGTAAGACGTGCTTGCGTGTAAAACATGTTGGCGTGTAAAACATGTTGCTGTGTAAAAGATTTTGGCGTATAAAACATGTCCGCATGTAAAATATGTTAGCGTGTAAAAGGTTTTGGCATGTAAAACGTGTTGGCGTGTAATATGTGTTGGCGTGTAAAACATGTCAGTGTGTAAAAAATGTTAGGATGTAAAAGGTGTTGGCGTGTAAAACTTGTTAGCGTGTAAAAGGTTTTGGCGTGTAAAACGTGTTGGCGTATAAAAGGTTTTGGCGTGTAAGACATGTTGGCGTGTAAGACGTGTTGCCGTGTAAGACGTGTTGGCATGTAAAACGTGACAGAGTGTAAAAGGTTTTGGCATGTAAAACGTGTCGGCGTGTAAGACGTGTTTGTGTGTAAAACGTGTTGGCATGTAAAACGTGTCGGCATGTAAAAAATGTTAGTGTGTAAAAGGATTTGGCGTGTAAGACGTGTTGGCGTGTAAAAGGTTTTGGCAAGTAAGACGTGTTGGCGTGTAAAACGTGTTGGCATGTAAAAAATGTTAGTGTGTAAAAGGTTTTGGCGTGTAAGACGTGTTGGCGCGTAAAATGTGTTGGCGTGTAAAAGGCGTTGGTGTGTAAAAGGGGTTGGCTTTGTGGCGCCACCGTGCATCAGAAACGTCTTCTTGGCTTTATTCCAGCCTTAGAGGAGCATTATTTTTCTTCTTTTCACACACACATAGAACTTTCTGCTCACTGGTTGATCTTTGGCTGCTCCTGATTGGATGTTACCTTCAATCTAAGCTCTCTGATTGATGGAAAGTCTGACAGGAAAGGCAGAGCAAAGAGGTGAAGGGAGGAGGTTCATAAAGGGGTCCTTAGACCAGTGGATCAGATCTACTGCAGGAATTTATTCTCTCCATTATAGGCAGAAGTAAATCTGTCAGATTCACTGAACCTGCAAAAACTGTGATGTAAACCTAGTTTATTGGTTCCTAATTCTAAAAAATTCCCTTCAGGAACATTCTGGAGGACTCTGTTTGTCCGTGTTTCAGGATGAGTAAAAACATTCCTGTTTGTCCAGAGCGGCTGCTTCAGGAAACTTCCAGAGACAGGAGACGAGTTGAGCACAGGGACAGTCTGACAGCACTGAGACTGGACCGCCGTCTGTGTTCTCATCATGGCCGAGTATCGATAGGAGTGTCGCCTTCTCCCATTTGTTCAATACCACTTCCTGTCTGCATGACACCCAATGCCACCTCCCAGGATGATGGCTGAGTGTGTTGTCCTGCAGGAGGAGATCAGGTTGCCTGCTCCTCCTGGCTGACCGATGGAATCCCTCGGAGGATCTCATGTTGCCGTCTCTGACCCTGAATGCACCGTCTCGCTGCACATCTGCATGCAGCAAAGCATCGACATTCACCTGATTACACTTAAACGCACCGTCTCGCTGCACGTCTGCATGCGGCAAAGCACCGACATTCACCTGATTACACTTAAACGCACCGTCTCGCTGCACGTCTGCATGCAGCAAAGCACCGACATTCACCAAATTTAAATGCAATAAATTATATGAATTAGTCACCACTGTTAATACATGACTTTTCACAGCTTTAGTTTATATAACCACATTATATATATATATATATACACAGTTCTAACTCATGTAGGGCCAAAGAATATGGCCGTTTTTTGTTGCCTTGTCCCGATACATATGTCTGGATATCAGGGCTCCAGACTAACTTTTTTTACCAAGACCACAGGGGCCCCTAACTTAAATTTTTAGGAATGCAAGCAGAAAATTTAGGGGCGCACACTGAAATCACCTTGCAAAGCAAATATTCACATTTCCTCTAATTTTCACTGTATTAGTAATACATACTTGAACTTGAAATTCAGAAATTACAAGTTTACAATTCACATGTTTTGTGCAGCAGCTGACATAAAAAAAACATCTTACTGGCGGCACGAATACATAACAAGTAGACATAGAACTTTTCAAATCAAATCAGATTTGATGTGATTTTCACTTTGTAGTCGAGCAGTAAGAACAGCAGCTATTGGCTGTCCTAGAAGTTGCTAGAAGTCGCTAATTAGCATAATCAGCCTGGTACATATAGTTGTTATGGATGCTGCCATAAAGAGGGACGTAGAGGGAAAGACAGAAATTTATAAAAAGACAACCTAAAAATGTTTAGAAGAGCAAAATAATTTTAAGTGTGTTGAGGCAAAAAGTGTATTTTGTTTTTTAATTAGGAGTTTGGAACATCACAACACTGCAGCTGCTGCTGCGAGAAGACCGAGCCTCGTATGAGAGGGTCTGCACAGCACCGCTCCTCGTTAGGATAAACTACCTTCATTCACCTCCGTCTCCAAAAGTCTCCAAACCCCAGAAAAACTCGCTAGATTTGTTGTTAGTTGCTTAAAAAAATCGTTAGAGAGGTCTGAAAACTAAAATGTAACGTAAAAAATGTATCATCACCACTGATGAAACATTCACTCACACTGTCTCACATTTTAGTCGCAAAATGCCACCATTTGGTCGCAGTCTGGAGCCACTGGAGATTGGTGATGAATTCAGTATCATCAGCATAAAAAGACACCAGTAGGATTTAAGTAAACTGTTTCTACAAACATTTTATTCCAAACAAGGAACCGGCTCTCAGAAATCTCAGAAATCAGAGGGTCGCCCCCCAACAGCAACCCCTACCACCCAGAAAAGATCCAGTTTATTTTATTTTCTATAATTACTTGATTAATATCTGATACCTGCCACCTGCACACACATAGGTGAGCTGCACTCCCACCTGCAGACAGAGAGCACCTTAGAAATAGTCACATCAACCACCTGAAGATCAGATAGAAGATAGATTTTAATAAATAGGAGCAGGTGGGGGAAGCAGGTGGAGAAGTTTCCTGCTCCGGTAAACTAAGAACTTCATGTCCATCAGCACGCGGGCAGCTGAACCACCGTTTCCTCGTCGCCGTGGTTGCTGAGGTGAACTAACGGTGAAATGGACGTCCATGTGACAGATGTGATCTCTGCACTGGGACCAGTCTGTTTCTCTAACATGCCCTTTAAAACACCACATCTCCACTTGCAGTCTGTGTGTGTGTGTGTGTGTGTGTGTGTGTGTGTGTGTGTGTGTGTGTGTGTGTGTGTGTGTGTGTGTGTGTGTGTATCTTCGTTTGCACGTGTGAACTGACCCATGCTGTTGGTGGAGCTGCACCACATCAGCAGACAGCCGGTACACAGCAGGTTGAACGCCCCGAACAGCAGGATCCTCCACGACTGGAAAGAAAGAAAACCAGTGTTAGACAGCAGCTGCTGGAGGAGAGGGGATCGATCTCTGGGCCCAGGCCGGCCGCTGGGTCTGCAGCGTGATGTCTACCAGTTTAAACTGGGAGAGGAGCCAGTGGTGGCATTTATAAACCACTGTGTAGGATGTAAACTGAAAGTCTATGTACAACCAAAAGCTTAAAATTCAAGATTCAAAGATTCAAAGTGTTTGTCATTTGCCCAGAAAGGAAACAAGATTTCCTCCAAATTAAATTCTTACGTTCCCGTCCAAACTGAAAGATTATAAAAGAAAAACAGCTGAGAAAAAATACAAGATAAAGAAAAAAGAGTAAATAATCTACTTACACAAATGTGAAGCGTGCTACACAAGCCTCTACACCACCTCCACCCTGAACACTTACACCACCTCTGCCCTGAACACTTACACCACCTCCGCCCTGAACACTTACACCACCTCCGCCCTGGACACCTACAGGACCTCCACCCTGAACACCTACACCACCTCCGCCCTGAACACCTACATGACTGCCGCCCTGAACACCTACACCACCTCTACCCTGAACACTTACAAGACCTCTGCCCTGAACACTTACACGACCTCCACCCTGAACACTTACACAAACTCTGCCCTGAACACATACTCGACCTCCGCACAGAACACCTACACCACCTCCACCCTGAACACCTACACGACCTCCACCCTGAACACTTACACCACCTCCACCCTGAACACCTACACCACCTCCACCCTGAACACCTACATGACCTCCACCCTGAACACTTACACCACCTCTGCCCTGAACACTTACACGACCTCTGCCCTGAACACTTACACGACCTCCACCCTGAACACTTACACCACCTCTGCCCTGAAGACTTACACCACCTCCGCCCTGAACACCTACACCACCTCTGCCCTGAACACCTACACGACCTCCGCTCTGAACACCTACACGACCTCCGCCCTGAACACCAACAAGACTGCCGCCCTGAACACCTACACGACCTCCACCCTGAACACCTACACAACCTCTACCCTGAACACCTACACGACCTTCGCCCTGAACACCAACAAGACCACCGCCCTGAAAACCTACACAACCTCCACCCTGAACACCTACACAAACTCTGCCCGGAACACATACTCGACCTCCGCCCTGAACACAAACAAGACGGCCGCCCTGAACACCTACACCACCTCCACCCTGAACACCTACACAACCTCCGCCCTGAACACCTACACAAACTCTGCCCTGAACACCTACACGACCTCCACCCTGAACACTTACACCACCTCCACCGTGGACACCTACAGGGCGTCCACCCTGAACACCTACACCACCTCCGCCCTGAACACCTACATGACTGCAGCCCTGAACACCTACACCACCTCTACCCTGAACACTTACACGACCTCTGCCCTGAACACTTACATGACCTCCACCCTGAACACTTACACAAACTCTGCCCTGAACACATACTCGACCTCCGCCGTGAACACAAACAAGACCGCCGCCCTGAACACCTACACCACCTCCACCCTGAACACCTACACAACCTCCGCCCTGAACACCTACACAAACTCTGCCCTGAACACCTACACGACCTCCACCCTGAACACTTACACCACCTCCACCCTGAACACTTACACCACCTCCACCCTGAACACCTACATGACCTCCACCCTGAACACTTACACCACCTCTGCCCTGAACACTTACACGACCTCCACCCTGAACACTTACACCACCTCTGCCCTGAACACTTACACCACCTCTGCCCTGAACACTTACACCACCTCCGCCCTGGACACTTACACCACCTCCGCCCTGAACACCTACACCACCTCTGCCCTGAACACCTACACGACCTCCGCTCTGAACACCTACACGACCTCCACCCTGAACACCAACAAGACTGCCGCCCTGAACACCTACACGACCTCCACCCTGAACACCTACACAACCTCTACCCTGAACACCTACACAACCTCCGCCCTGAACACCAACAAGATCACCGCCCTGAACACCTACACAACCTCCACCCTGAACACTTACACCACCTCTGCCCTGAACACTTACACGACCTCTGCCCTGAACACTTACACGACCTCCACCCTGAACACTTACACCACCTCTGCCCTGAAGACTTACACCACCTCCGCTCTGAACACTTACACCACCTCCGCCCTGAACACCTACACCACCTCTGCCCTGAACACCTACACGACCTCCGCTCTGAACACCTACACGACCTCCGCCCTGAACACCAACAAGACTGCCGCCCTGAACACCTACACGACCTCCACCCTGAACACCTACACAACCTCTACCCGGAACACATACTCGACCTCCGCCCTGAACACAAACAAGACCGCCGCCCTGAACACCTACACGACCTCCGCCCTGAACACCAACAAGACTGCCGCCCTGAACACCAACAAGACTGCCGCCCTGAACACCAACAAGACTGCCGCCCTGAACACCTACACAACCTCTACCCTGAACACCTACACAACCTCCGCCCTGAACACCAACAAGATCACCGCCCTGAACACCTACACAACCTCCACCCTGAACACTTACACCACCTCTGCCCTGAACACTTACACGACCTCTGCCCTGAACACTTACACGACCTCCACCCTGAACACTTACACCACCTCTGCCCTGAAGACTTACACCACCTCCGCCCTGAACACTTACACCACCTCCGCCCTGAACACCTACACCACCTCTGCCCTGAACACCTACACGACCTCCGCTCTGAACACCTACACGACCTCCGCCCTGAACACCAACAAGACTGCCGCCCTGAACACCTACACGACCTCCACCCTGAACACCTACACAACCTCTACCCTGAACACCTACACAACCTCCGCCCTGAACACCAACAAGATCACCGCCCTGAACACCTACACAACCTCCACCCTGAACACTTACACCACCTCTGCCCTGAACACTTACACGACCTCTGCCCTGAACACTTACACGACCTCCACCCTGAACACTTACACCACCTCTGCCCTGAAGACTTACACCACCTCCGCTCTGAACACTTACACCACCTCCGCCCTGAACACCTACACCACCTCTGCCCTGAACACCTACACGACCTCCGCTCTGAACACCTACACGACCTCCGCCCTGAACACCAACAAGACTGCCGCCCTGAACACCTACACGACCTCCACCCTGAACACCTACACAACCTCTACCCTGAACACCTACACGACCTCCGCCCTGAACACCAACAAGACCACCGCCCTGAACACCTACACAACCTCCACCCTGAACACCTACACAAACTCTGCCCGGAACACATACTCGACCTCCGCCCTGAACACAAACAAGACGGCCGCCCTGAACACCTACACCACCTCCACCCTGAACACCTACACAACCTCCGCCCTGAACACCTACACAAACTCTGCCCTGAACACCTATACGACTTCCACCCCGAACACTTACACCACCTCCACCCTGGACATCTACAGGACCTCCGCCCTGAACACCTACATGACTGCAGCCCTGAACACCTACACCACCTCTACCCTGAACACTTACACGACCTCTGCCCTGAACACTTACACAACCTCCACCCTGAACGCTTACACAAACTCTGCCCTGAACACCTACACGACCTCCGCCCTGAACACCAACAAGACCGCCGCCCTGAACACCTACACGAACTCTGCCCTGAACACCAACAAGACCGCCGCCCTGAACACCTACACGACCTCTGCCCTGAACACCAACAAGACCGCCGCCCTGAACACCTACACGACCTCCGCCCTGAACACCTACACAAACTCTGCCTTGAACACTTACACCACCTCCACCCTGAACACTTACACCACCTCCGCCCTGAACACCTACATGACTGCAGCCCTTAACACCTACAAGACTGCCGCCCTGAACACCTACACGACCTCCACCCTGAACACCTACACAACCTCTACCCTGAACACCTACACGACCTCCACCCTGAACACCAACAAGACCACCGCCCTGAACACCTACACAAACTCTGCCCGGAACACATACTCGACCTCCGCCCTGAACACAAACAAGACCGCCGCCCTGAACACCTACACGACCTCCGCCCTGAACACCAACAAGACTGCCGCCCTGAACACCAACAAGACTGCCGCCCTGAACACCTACACAACCTCTACCCTGAACACCTACACAACCTCTACCCTGAACACCTACACAACCTCCGCCCTGAACACCAACAAGATCACCGCCCTGAACACCTACACAACCTCCACCCTGAACACTTACACCACCTCTGCCCTGAACACTTACACGACCTCTGCCCTGAACACTTACACGACCTCCACCCTGAACACTTACACCACCTCTGCCCTGAAGACTTACACCACCTCCGCCCTGAACACTTACACCACCTCCGCCCTGAACACCTACACCACCTCTGCCCTGAACACCTACACGACCTCCGCTCTGAACACCTACACGACCTCCGCCCTGAACACCAACAAGACTGCCGCCCTGAACACCTACACGACCTCCACCCTGAACACCTACACAACCTCTACCCTGAACACCTACACAACCTCCGCCCTGAACACCAACAAGATTACCGCCCTGAACACCTACACAACCTCCACCCTGAACACTTACACCACCTCTGCCCTGAACACTTACACGACCTCTGCCCTGAACACAAAGAAGACGGCCGCCCTGAACACCTACACCACCTCCACCCTGAACACCTACACAACCTCCGCCCTGAACACCTACACAAACTCTGCCCTGAACACCTATACGACCTCCACCCCGAACACTTACACCACCTCCACCCTGGACATCTACAGGACCTCCGCCCTGAACACCTACATGACTGCAGCCCTGAACACCTACACCACCTCTACCCTGAACACTTACACGACCTCTGCCCTGAACACTTACACAACCTCCACCCTGAACGCTTACACAAACTCTGCCCTGAACACCTACACGACCTCCGCCCTGAACACCAACAAGACCGCCGCCCTGAACACCTACACGACCTCTGCCCTGAACACCAACAAGACCGCCGCCCTGAACACCTACACGACCTCCGCCCTGAACACCTACACAAACTCTGCCCTGAACACCTACACGACCTCCACCCTGAACACTTACACCACCTCCGCCCTGAACACCTACATGACTGCAGCCCTTAACACCTACACCACCTCTACCCTGAACACTTACACGACCTCCACCCTGAACACCTACGCAAACTCTGCCCGGAACACATACTCGACCTCCGCCCTGAACACAAACAAGACCGCCGCCCTGAACGCCTACACGACCTCCGCCCTGAACACCAACAAGACTGCCGCCCTGAACACCAACAAGACTGCCGCCCTGAACACCTACATGACCTCTACCCTGAACACCTACACAACCTCTGCCCTGAACACCTACACAACCTCCGCCCTGAACACCAACAAGATCGCCGCCCTGAACACCTACACAACCTCCACCCTGAACACCTACACAAACTCTGCCCGGAACACATACTCGACCTCCGCCCTGAACACCAACAAGACCGCCGCCCTGAACACCTACACAAACTCCGCCCTGAACACCAACAAGACCTATGCCCAGAACACCTACATGACCTCTGCCCTGAACACCAACAAGACCGCCGCCCTGAACACCTACACGACCTCTGCCCTGAACACAAACAAGACCGCCGCCCTGAACACCTACACGACCTCCGCCCTGAACACCAACAAGACCGCCGCCCTGAACACCTACATGACCTCCACCCTAAACACCTACACAAACTCTGCCCGGAACACATACTCGACCTCCGCCCTGAACACCAACAAGACCGCCGCCCTGAACACCTACACCACCTCCGCCCTGAACACCAACACAACCTCCGCCCTGAACACCAACAAGATCTCTGCCCTGAACACTTACACGACCTCCACCCTGAACACTTACACCACCTCTGCCCTGAACACTTACACCACCTCCGCCCTGAACACCTACACCACCTCCGGCCTGAACACTTACACCACCTCCACCCTGAACACTTACACCACCTCCACCCTGAACACCTACACAACCTCTACCCTGAACACCTACACAACCTCCGCCCTGAACACCAACAAGACCGCCGCCCTGAACACCTACACAACCTCCACCCTGAACACCTACACAAACTCTGCCCGGAACACATACTCGACCTCCGCCCTGAACACCAACAAGACGGCCGCCCTGAACACCTACACCACCTCCACCCTGAACACCTACACAACCTCCGCCCTGAACACCTACACAAACTCTGCCCTGAACACCTACACGACCTCCACCCTGAACACTTACACCACCTCCACCCTGGACACCTACAGGACCTCCACCCTGAACACCTACACCACCTCCGCCCTGAACACCTACATGACTGCCGCCCTGAACACCTACACCACCTCTGCCCTGAACACTTACACGACCTCTGCCCTGAACACTTACACCACCTCCACCCTGAACACTTACACCACCTCCGCCCTGAACACTTACACCACCTCCGCCCTGAACACTTACACCACCTCCGCCCTGAACACTTACACCACCTCCGCCCTGAACACCTACACCACCTCCGGCCTGAACACCTACACGACCTCCGCCATGAACACCTGAATAAATTCAAGTGGATCATACAGCTTCTTTTGAACTTCTTCACAATGAAAACCTGCAGGATACTGGCCCTCAAGGACCGGAGTTTGGCACCTCTGGTTTATAGTCTTGGATTTTTAACAGGACTTCCTAAAAAGAGCATTAAACATCTGCAGCTCATCCAGAAAGCTGCTGCTAGAGTTTTAACCAGGACAAAGAGATCTGAACACATCACACCAGTTTTGAAATCTTTACACTGGCTTCCTGTCAGTCACAGAATAGATTTTAAAACCCTTCTGCTTGTTTACATCCCAAAATGGTTTAGGCCCAGAATACATCTGTGATATGTTCAGGGAATATAAACCTAGCAGAGCTCTTAGATCCAAAGACTCTGGTCAACTAGTCCAGACCAGAGTCCAGACTAAACATGGAGAAGCAGCATTTAGCTGTTATGCTGCAAACAAGTGGAACAAACTGCCAGTGGAGATTAAACTTTCACCAAATGTAGACATTTTTAAATCCAGGTTAAAAACATTTCTTTTCTCATGCTCCTATGCATGAAATCTGCACGGTAACTTTTTAACTTATCTTGCTTTTAATCATTTTAATGTAATTTATTATTTTATTGTGATTATGTGTTAATGCCTTTTACTTTTTCTAAATATCTGTAATGTCTTTGTTTTATGTAAAGCACTTGAATTGTCCTGTACATGAAATGTGCTGTACAAATAAACTGCCTTGCCTAGTAAACATAGATGTTCACAGCAAAACTAGGAACCAGAGCCTGCACGGCTCCAGTTTTACCAACGCAGACACACCTGCCCGTTAGGATGACCAAACCCCACCCACTGATGTAGAACCTGCAACCCTGCCTGCATGTTAATCAATCAATCAATCAATCAACCTTTATTTATATAGCACCTTCTCATACCCCAGGGTAGCCAAAGTGCTGTACAGATAAAATTACAACAAATAAAACATCAAATCATAATAAAACAAGCAGTTTAAAACAGTAAAATAACAGATAAAAATATAATTAAATTAAAAGACCTAGCCTAATGATCCTGCTCTCTAGGGTTAAAAGCCAAAGTAAAGAGGTAAGTTTTCAAAAGACATTTAAAATTGTTCAGATCTTTGGCAGACCTCACAGAGAGAGGAAGTCCATTCCAAAGTTTTGGAGCCACCACGGAAAAAGCTCTGTCTCCCCGAGTGACTAACCGAGTCCTCGGGACAAGTAACCTCAGTTGATTTTCCGACCTCAGTGCCCTACCAGGACGGTGGTGGTGAAGCAGCTCGGACAGATAAGGAGGTGCTAGACCATGTAAACATTTAAAAGTCAAGAGTAAGAGTTTAAAAGAAATTCTAAAAGCAACAGGCAGCCAGTGAAGGGATCGCAGCACTGGCGTAATGTGCTCCCGCCATCTAGTCCCCGTTAGTAAGCGGGCAGCTGAGTTTTGAATCAGCTGAAGACGGCGCAGAAGACATTGATCAATCCCAGAATAAAGGGAGTTACAGTAGTCCAGTCTAGAGAAAATGAAAGCGTGAATAACCCTTTCTAGGGCATCACGGGGAAGGTGAGGCTTAATTCTGCTGATAAGCCTCAGCTGATAAAAGCTAGACTGGACTACTGCACCAACCTGCCTGTCAAATTTGAGGTTAGGATCAAATAAAACACCAAGATTTTTAATAAAAGAATGAATAAATAAGTCCAGGGTACCAATAACGCTGCTGCATCCTGCCAGCAGGTCAGATTTACCAAAAATAATGACCTCTGTTATTTTGCTGTTTATACACAGGAAATTTCTCTCCATCCAAATTTTTACGTCCTGCAAACACTGTTGAAGATTTTTAACGCAATGGTCTTCTGCAGATTTAAAAGATAAGTAGATCTGAATGTCATCGGCATAACAGTGAAAAGAGACTCTATATTTTTTGAAAATAGACCCCAGAGGAAGCAAGTACAACGAAAACAAAATAGGGCCTAGGACGGAGCCTTGAGGAACCCCATAACTAAGTTGAGCCTCAGAAGAAGAGAAATGCTCAAGATGGACTGAAAAGCTTCTCTTTTTTAAATAGGACTCAAACCATTTGAGTACAATACCATTAATTCCTACAGACTGTTGCAGGCGCATTAAAAGAATGTCATGATCCACCGTATCAAAGGCTGCAGTTAGGTCAAGAAGGATTAAAACAGCAGAGGCTCCAGTATCAGTAGCTAAAAATAAATCATTGCACACCCTAAGAAGGGCTGTTTCAGTGCTATGACACGGCCTAAAACCAGACTGGAATAACACATTGAAACCCCCCCAATGACTTTAGTTCTTATATGTATTGGAAAAGACAACAACACAGTAATTAAATCAGAAGGTTTATTTTAAACATTTTAACTTATTAACAATATTAATAAGTGATGGGAGATCGCTGCATAAACCAGATCCCCCATCCCAGGTTCCAGTTGTGTTCTCCATTTCTGAATCCCAGAACCAGCAGAGGAAAAATCTCTAACTGGCTGGGATGATGACAACATTTCCCACATTAAGCATGAGGTTTGGAAAAACTCCTGCAGGGCTTCACAGTAAAAGTAAAGACCCTGGTCCCTGATGATAAAGTCCATCAGGCCACCAGTACATCAGAACTTTGGACCACCAGACCATCAGTCCCCTGGTCATCCTCCTGAGGCTCCACAATGCATGAAGGTCACCAACAGCATCATCCATTGGCCAGATGGACACATGATCAACACTGTGGTTGTTTGAGGGCAGTTTGGTTCTGGTTCTTGTTCTGGTATGGGTCCCTTCAGGGTTCTCCTCTGTATGTCAGATGCATAAAAAACTAAAACCTGGAGAATAAATGTCCTCAGAGCACGAGCGCAAGCGTGTGAGTGCTTGTGTGTGTTTATGTGTGTGTGTGCGTGTGTGTGAGTACTGGCCTGTCACTTCCTGTCGGTGTCACACGGCGAGCAGAGGAGCGGCGAGTGCTGTGAAATCTACGATTACGGTGGTGTTCTGTGTTATGACAGCGCCGGGCGTCTGGTGACAGTGGCGGCCGCCGGAGACCAGTGAGTGTGTGTGTAAGCGTGCGTGGGAGCGCATGTGTCTGTGTGTGCAAACAGAGAGACAGCGCTCAACCCAAAACACCCTCGACCCCCCTTCACACACGGCGCCTGAGGGAGAGAGGGGGGTTCATCCTGACGCTCTGCTGCCCCCAACTCCTCAGCAGAGATGCCGGCTGTCCGTCGGCGTGCCGGCATTAGAGTGACAGAACCTCTTAGTCAGCAGGTAATGAGGTAGGTCTAGGGTCTCTCTGATGACATCATCAGTCAGCGTCCTGCAGTGATGAGCCGAGCTGTGACTCAGATGAAGGGAGGCGGCTTCATCACAACAAGCGCTTGCACTGGCGGACGCCACTGTCCGAACACACGCATGCACACGCCATCTTTGCCGTCAGGACCTCCATCTCCAAGGAAGCTGTGTTCTCCTCTCAAAATAAAGTGTTTTACATAACGACTCAACGGCGGTGCCAGCTTGTAAGCATGAGCAGATAGGATGTTCCAACCCAGCTGATGATGCCAGGCTGCCTCACTGCTGCCCTGCAGCCATCCTGAAGCACTGGAGCACCATGATTAAGCCGCTGTGAAGCCAGCATGGAGCCAGCGTGAAGTGGGCGTACAGCAGGCGTGGAGGCGGCGTGGAGGAGGCGTGAGGTCGGCGTACAGCAGGCATGGAGGACCAGACATTTATTTAAAATTTCAAGGGAGAATTCCAGCTGACCAGTCGACAGCACCGACAGCAGATCACAGAGGTGGACTGAGAAGATGCTAGTGAGAGTGTTAACGGGACGAATCGGTTAACTTTATTAAATGATGGAAACTTGTATAACAGACTTTCTGTTTGATGAACAAAGGCCATTATGTTGATGTCAGTGGGTTTAAATGAAAACACTCTTCCATAATCATCCCTCCATCAGCTGCATGCTTCTGCTTACTGTGAAACCAGGTAACAGTAACAGTGTTTGTCCTGAACACAACAGAGTTAACAAAAAACCAAGTGTGTTACAGCAAAACACTGGACAGATGTGGAGCCAAAACACAAAGAAAAGCTGAAAAATGATAAATAAAAGATAGAAAGCAACAGATAGGATGATGAATCTGAAAGGATCTGTCAGTGTTATTTTCCTTTAATCCACTTTGACCACACACTGCCCAAAGTGGATTAAAGCAGGGGTTTTGCTTCCCTATAGAGCCTTGGGATTGGATTACATGGTGTCCTGAATGCACCAAACATGGTTCACTTTTGAAGTCAACAACGAGCTTCACGTCCTTCAGTACGACTCTAAACTCCTTTAGTTAGTTGGGTCGCTCCGGTGGACGGTGCTACAGCAGATTCAGACTGTCACAGTAAGTTTCAGGCAGTGATGTAATGAAACATCTGTTTACAAGCCCAGTTATTAATGCCAGTTAACGGTGGTCAACACCGGCTATTAGTGGCTAACACAAGCTAACACCGGCTTACATCAGCTACCAGTGGCTAACATGACTAATAGTGGTTAACACCATCTAACAGTGGCTAACACCATCTAACAATGGCTAACACCATCTAACAGTGGCTAACACCATCTAACAATGGCTAACACCATCTAACAGTGGCTAACACCATCTAACAATGGCTAACACCATCTAACAGTGGCTAACACCATCTAACAATGGCTAACACCATCTAACAGTGGCTAACACCATCTAACAATGGCTAACACCATCTAACAATGGCTAACACCATCTAACAGTGGCTAACACCATCTAACAATGGCTAACACCATCTAACAATGGCTAACACCGGCTACCACTAGTTAATAGTCTTTTTTGTCTTTTTTTTTTTAAACGGGTTGAAATGGATTTATACTAGTTTGCACCACAAGTTCATACCAGTTTTGGTTCATCCTAGTTTGTACTAGTTCATACCAGTTTGAACCACTTCATATGAGCAGGCCTGTTGTTGGCCTGTTGAAGCTGATGTTAACTGCAGGTGTGTTCGGGGGGGTCCACAGCTTGTCAGTAGCTGTATGACGTGGGTCCCAGAGGAAAACGGTTTGGAAACCACGATATAGTTCCGCATTTACAACAGCACAAGACGCCCAGGAACAACACAAGTTTCATCCAGGTTCATCAACAGAGGAATCAAAAAGCTGAGAGATGCATGGTTCCGGTGGAAAATGTAGAACCGGTTCTGGATTCCCGTCCCTCATAAAGTCATGAAGCAGAAAACCTGCAGAGGATGAAGGCGGCAGCATCCAGCTGATGTTACGTTGGAGTATTTCCTCCTTTCACCAGAACATGGTGACCCAGTCAGAAAACAGGATTACTGGAGGTGTTCAGCTCTGACTCCATGTCCGAGTTCCAGCATCTAACAGGCTTACAGCGTAATGGGATTATAATCTGAGGATCTCCTGATGCTGGCGGCTGGATGGAACAACAGGTTTCATACTGGTGTTCAATGGTTTGATCTCACTCACCCGTCTGTCTGAGGCCACCAGCCTGAACTCCTGTACAACTTTCCCAAAGATGGATCTGTGGGCCTTCCTGAATGGATGGATGGTGCCCTGCAGGTCAAAGCACACACATGAGAATAATCAGGTCTAACCTGATCACATACAACACTTTAAGATTAATTTATTGTTTATTTGACAGAAACAGAAGCCTAAAACATCACAAACCCAACAGTTTCTACAGATAAATGGATACATTTTTAGGGCCTTCCTGTAAATGAATGAATGAATGAGTGTGTGTGTGTGTGTCATGGTCTGAACTGTGTGTAAAACATCTGAAGTTTGTTCAGGAGGATGAAACCTTGCTCCAGGATGTGAAGGAATGATGACCGATCATGAATCAGCTGACAGTCTGAGATGGAGAAGCAGTCTAAATTTGTCCTGCACTGCCACCTGGTGGAGCTTTGATGTACAACACCTGTTCAGCTTCAGCAGAACCACAAAGACTTTATTAGACCTGTTTTTGCCCCAGCATGGGCGGCCATACTGCAGCAGTCATGAGACACCCCCTGACCCTTCAGTCTGGAAAATCTCTCTCGTTCCCACTCCACAGAAAACAGGACCAAAGGAGAGTACTGGCGTCCTCTGGCTCTGACTTCTGTGCTGACGAATCATTACATCACATCTTTGCTGTCCCAGGGCAGACATGGGGGGCGGCACTGAAGATGCTCCACTCATCCACCTCGCCTCTAAACAAGAAAATCTAGCTGTTCATTGTTTTTCCTCCACCTACAGTCAAAGCAGGCCTTCTTCTGTCCAACAATCAGCAGATGGTATGGACCAGTAGCACAAGCTCCCTCTGGCTGCAACCAGTAGTGGGTTCACCTGTTCACCATCTACAGCTAACCACTGTTATCAGTGCACCTGACCACCATCTCATCAACAACACAGCTCTGGTGGCTCTGGGGGGCATCACAACCGACACCAGCTCCTTTCACCATACAGACCAGGCCCATAAAACAACCAGCATCCTTCAGATATGTGGGGGTGTAGGTGGACAACATCCTGTCATGCTCCCATCATGTGGATTACATCTGCAGCAAAGTCCAGCAGAGGACTTATTTTTGGAGGAGATCCAGGTGTTTGGAGCCAGATCCTCCACAGATTCTTCAGCATTAACATACGAAGCATCCTGCTGTACGGAGGTCTAGTCTGGCTCTGTGGTCTCTCTGTCCAGCTCAAGTCTAGGATACTGAAACATCTGCTCCAAGGTGGTGGGGTAACCTGTCAGAGCTGGGCTGCATGCACCCGTTGTCCGTTTCAAATGTCATACGTCGCCGTCCTCATGCTTCCATACGTGTTTTCCGTTGCCATGGTTGTTAAGTCAGTCCCTCCACTAGGGGGCAGTGCTGAGATCAGAGTTCAACCCCGCAAGCCAACGTCAGTTTCAGACACGGGTTAGCAGCGGCAATGCGTCGCTATGAAGACGTTTCCAACCGCCCAACACGCCCTGAACACTCACATGTAGTCTTTAATAAAAAGCCTGCGCAGTTTCTGCAGTCATTGTCCTCATCTTCATTCGTCTTCTGGTATTTTGTTCCCTTCCTGATCCTCTGCTTCTTCTGTGTTTCTTTCGCTGGTCTCATGAAAGCTGATCTGCGCAGCACTGCCCCCAGGGTTTCCGGTGTTATTGCTCCGTCTTCTGCGGCAAGCGACAGATAGCTAAGCTCCCTGAAAACCAAATTACAGGTGTAACCGACACAGAAGACGGAAGAAACTATCCGTCCGTCTGTGTACATCATAAACTTAGATTAAATAAAAGTAAGAACTCAGATACTCAAAAGGTGATTTAGGTCACTAACAATGTAATCCAGGTTACAAATAATGTAATCCGGGTCACTAACAATTTAATCCAGGTTACTAACAATGTAGTCCAGGTCACTAACAATGTAATCCAGGTCACTAACAATGTAATCCAGGTCACTAACAATGTAATCCAGGTCACTAACAATTTAATCCAGGTCACTAACAATGTAATCCAGGTCACTAACAATGTAATCCAGGTCACTAACAATTTAATCCAGGTCACTAACAATTTAATCCAGGTCACTAGCAATGTAATCCAGGTTACTAACAATGTAATCCAGGTCACCAACAATGTAATCCAGGTCACTAACAATGTTATCCAGGTCACTAACAATTTAATCCAGGTCACTAGCAATGTAATCCAGGTCACTAACAATGTAATCCTGGTCACTAACAATGTAATCCAGGTCACTAACAATTTAATCCAGGTCACTAACAATGTAATCCAGGTCACTAACAATGTAATCCTGGTCACTAACAATGTAATCCAGGTCACTAACAATGTTATCCAGGTCACTAACAATTTAATCCAGGTCACTAGCAATGTAATCCAGGTTACTAACAATGTAATCCAGGTTACTAACAATTAGGGCTGTAAAGTCAAAGTCGACTGGTCGACTGTTTGGTTGATATGTTTTGAGTCAACCACAATTCTGATTGGTCGATTTTATGACGTGTTAATTTCATGCAGGGAGGGGGAGATCGAAGGATGTCCACGCTACTCAGAGTCTGGTGGTTTGTTGAATATTTAGAGGTTTTTTTGTTTTAGCGTTTGATCCTGGTGAGTCCTTCAACCATGTCAAAGACTTCGGCAGTGTGGCAGCATTTTATCAAAATAGATGGAGGGAAAAAGGTCGAGTGCAAAATTTGCAAACAACAGTTTGCATATCACAGCTCGACGACGAACATGGCGTATCATCTAAAAACGGTGGAATATATTAAAGGCAATTAACATAATATATTCCACATATTTCAATATTTTAGTCTAATAATCGTTTATTTGTCTTATAACTGCAGGCGCACCCGCCTGCAACAACGGCATCATCCCTCAGATACAGTCAGACCACACTGGATGTAAGGTCTCCGCTTTCATCCAAACGCAAAAATGATATCACAGAGGGAATTGTCAATTTTATTGCTCAGGATATGAGGCCCGTTGGTGTCGTGGAAGGCCAAGGTTTTAAGAACCTGTTAAAAGTTTTGGAACCTGGATATTCCGTGCCAGCGCGCATGACAATCATGAACGCGCTAAATGCAAAATACCAGGGACTCAAAGAGAAAGTTTCTCAGTTAATACAACACAGCGAAGCACTGAGCTTAACCACGGACATGTGGACGTCTCTTCGAATGGAGTCCTATATGACAGTGACTGCCCATTTCATTAGTGAAGACTGGAAGGCAAAGAGCCTTGTGCTTGAGACAAAACAAATGGAAGAGGCGCACACTGGAAGAAACATCGCTGCCCGACTGTCTGAAGTTGCTGATACCTTTAAAATTCCAGCAGAAAAGAGAGTGTCTGTCGTATGTGACAACGCGGCTAATATGGCACTCTGTGTGCAAACACTAAAAGAGTCACATGAATGGTTGGAGATGCAGGGCGTCAGATGCGCCGGCCATACTTTGCAGCTCTGCGTTAACGCTGCGCTTAAACAAGAGCCGATTAGTCGCGCCGTGGCTGCAGCCCGTCACCTTGTAGCGCATTTTAAAAAGGGACACAAAGCAAAAACTGGGTTAAAACAAAAGCAGGAGCAGCAAAATGTCCCTCAGCATGAACTTATCCAGGATGTGTCCACTCGTTGGAACTCAACATTTTCAATGTTGGACCGACTGCTGGAGCAACGCTGGCCTATTACAGCAGTGCTGTCCGACCCAACATTTACAAAAAAGAGTGACAGCAGTACACTGGATCTTACTACAGCACACTGGAATGCAATAGAGGACATTAAAAATGTGCTGAAACCCATGACAACCCTGACGGAGCTGCTGTCTGAAGAGGACAACGCGTCCCTGTCTGCAACCGTACCCATGCTGGCAAACTTAAAGAAACGTCACCTGACCATCACAGATAATGACAGTCCCATTACCAAAAAAATGAAAAGCAAGCTGGTCGAAGAAATTGACAGTAGGTGGGAGTTTGAAACCCGAATGATAAATGTCTACATTACAGCTGCAGTCGTAGACCCTCGTTTTAAGCAGCTGTCTTTTCTGGATGATGTCAAACGAGACGAGGCCTATATCGAAGTTGCCCAGCTGGCAGAGCGACTGAGTGCACGCAGCGCAGCCACGGCTGAGCCCGGAGGTGAGGAGCAGCGTGAGTCAAAAAAACAGAAAACCGACAAAGACAAGGAGATTGCGATGCTGTTGTGCGGAGATGAGGAGGAAGTTTCAGAACCAGGTGGGAGAAGCGTAGAAGAGATGAAACATTATCTTCAGGACAAAACTAAAGTTGACTCTGGACCATTGGGGTGGTGGGAAAAAAACCAAGACAGATACCCGAGCTTGGCCCAAGTAGCAAAGCGACTGCTCTGTATCCCTGCGACATCCACGCCTTCTGAACGCATTTTCTCAAAGGCAGGATTTATTGTGAACAAATCAAGAAGCTGTCTTCTTCCAAAGAACGTGGATATGCTTGTGTTTCTCGCACACAACACTAACAAGTGTGAATAGTTTGTAGAAAGAGGACACTGATTGTACTCTGAGTGAGTAGCCATTTGTTTTTTATTGTATGCAGTGCACATTACTTCGTTTCAGATATCAGTGGCATTTCATTGTTGTGCACGTTTGTTTGAAGAAATACTTGTGGATTTAGGCATTTCATTTATTTATTAATATACTAACCCTATCAATTAAATCCAGGTCGCTAACAATGTAATCCAGGTCACTAACAATGTAATCCAGGTCAGTAACAATGTAATCCAGGTCACTAACAATGTAATCCAGGTTAGTAACAATGTAATCCAGGTCACTAACAATGTCATCCAGGTCACTAACAATTTAATCCAGGTCACTAACAATTTAATCCAGGTCACTAGCAATGTAATCCAGGTTACTAACAATGTAATCCAGGTCACTAACAATGTTATCCAGGTCACTAACAATTTAATCCAGGTCACTAGCAATGTAATCCAGGTCACTAACAATGTAATCCAGGTCACCAACAATGTAATCCAGGTCACTAACAATGCAATCCAGGTCGCTAACAATGTAATCCAGGTTACAAACAAAGTAATCCGGGTCCCGAACATTTTAATCCATGTCACCAACAATTAAATCCAGGTTACTAACAATGTAATCCAGGTTACTAACAATGTAATCCAGGTTGCAAACAAGGTAATCCAGGTCACTAACAAAGTCATCCAGGTCACCAACAATGTAATCCAGGTCACTAACAATGTAATCCAGGTCACTAACAATGTAATCCAGGTCACCGACAATTAAATCCAGGTTACTAAAAAAGTAATCCAGGTCACTAACAATGTAATCCAGGTCATCAACAATGTAATCCAGGTCACCATCAATTAAATCCAGGTTACTAACAATGTAATCCAGGTTACTAACAATGTAATCCAGGTTACTAACAATATAATCCAGGTTACAAACAAAGTAATCCAGGTCACTAACATTTTAATCCAGGTCACTAACAATTAAATCCAGGTTACTAACAATATAATCCAGGTTACAAACAAGTAATCCAGGTCACTAACAAAGTAATCCAGGTCAGTAACAATGTAATCCAGGTCACCATCAATTAAATCCGGGTCGCTAACAATGTAATCCAGGTCACTAACAATGTAATCCAGGTTACTAACAATGTAATCCAGGTCACTAACAATGTAATCCAGGTCACTAACAATGTAATCCAGGTTACTAACAATGTAATCCAGGTCACTAACAATGTAATCCAGGTCACTAACAATTTAATCCAGGTCACTAACAATTTAATCCAGGTCACTAGCAATGTAATCCAGGTTACTAACAATGTAATCCAGGTCACCAACAATGTAATCCAGGTCACTAACAATGTAATCCAGGTCGCTAACAATGTAATCCAGGTTACTAACAATGTAATCCAGGTTACAAACAAAGTAATCCGGGTCCCTAACATTTTAATCCATGTCACCAACAATTAAATCCAGGTTACTAACAATGTAATCCAGGTCACTAACAATGTAATCCAGGTCACTAACAATGTAATCCAGGTCACCGACAATTAAATCCAGGTTACTAACAAAGTAATCCAGGTCACTAACAATGTAATCCAGGTCATCAACAATGTAATCCAGGTCACCATCAATTAAATCCAGGTTACTAACAATGTAATCCAGGTTACTAACAATGTAATCCAGGTTACTAACAATGTAATCCAGGTTACAAACAAAGTAATCCAGGTCACTAACATTTTAATCCAGGTCACTAACAATTAAATCCAGGTTACTAACAATGTAATCCAGGTTATAAACAAGTAATCCAGGTCACTAACAAAGTAATCCAGGTCAGTAACAATGTAATCCAGGTCACCATCAATTAAATCCAGGTCGCTAACAATGTAATCCAGGTCACTAACAATGTAATCCAGGTTACTAACAATGTAATCCAGGTTACTAACAATGTAATCCAGGTCGCTAACAATGTAATCCAGGTCACTAACAATGTAATCCAGGTCACCAACAATTTAATCCAGGTCACTAACAATTTAATCCAGGTCACTAACAGTGTAATCCAGGTCACCAACAATGTAATCCAGGTCACCAACAATGTAATCCAGGTCACCAACAATTAAATCCAGGTTACTAACAATGTAATCCAGGTCACTAACAATGTAATCCAGGTCACTAACAATTTAATCTAGGTTACAAACAAAGTAATCCGAGTCACTAACAATTTAATCCAGGTCACTACATATGAAATTCAGTTAAGTACCAATGTAATCAGATTACAGACTGTTTTACCTGTGATTTCTTATTCAGGCATTTCTTCTTTTCAAATGAACAAATGGTTGACATGTAATGAATAATGAGGTAAGTCTGTAAAATCATCATCAGTATTACTCACCAGGACGAAGGTGTCATGTTCATGTTTCTTCTTGTGGACGGGAACATCTGGGGAGTGAAAGTCCACATGTTGAAACAAGACAACACAGAGAAGAGTAGGCAATTCACCAGTCATCCACCATAAACCAGTCATGCACCATGAACCTGACCATACACCAGTCATCCACCTTGAACCGGTCATCCACCATGAAAAGGTCATCCAACATAAACCAGTCATCCACCATGAACCAGAACATACACCAGTCATCCACCATGAACCGGTCATCCACCATGAACCAGTCATCCACCATAAACCGGTCATACACCATGAACCAGTCATCCACCATGAACCAGTCATCCACCATGAACAGGTCATCCACCATGAACAGGACCATACACCAGTCATCACCATAAACCGGTTATCCACCATGAACCGGTCATCCACCATAAACCGGTCATCCACCATGTACCAGTCATCCACCATAAACCGGTTATCCACAATGAACCAGTCATCCACCATCAACCGGACCATACACCATCAACCAGTCATCCACCAACAACCAGTCATGCACCTTGAACCACTCATCCACCGTGAACCGGTCATCCACCGTGAACCGGTCATCTACCATGAACCGGACCATACACCAGTCATCCACCATGAACCGGTCATCCACCATGAACCAGTCATCCACCATGAACCAGTCATCCACCATGAACCGGACCATACACCAGTCATCCACCACGAACCGGTCATCCACCATGAACCGGTCATCCACCATGAACTGGACCATACACCGGTCATCCACCATGAACCGGTCATCCACCACGAACCGGTCATCCACCATGAACCGGACCATACACCAGTCATCCACCATGAACCGGTCATCCACCATGAACCAGTCATCCACCATGAACCGGACCATACACCAGTCATCCACCATGAACCAGTCATCCACCATGAACCGGACCATTTTTAGACCCATTACACTGCTGCGGCTCTACTTGCAGTTTTACATTAAAAAAAAAAAAAAAAAAAAAAAAAACACCACGTGGACCAAAACTTGAGTGACATGTCTTTTCACGGTTAAACTCCTAAAATCTTGGAAGTATTTCCAAAGCAGAAATAAAATGCTCATGAACTCATCCAAGCTTCCTCGGTTTACTGGCCGTTTTAACAGATTCCGCTTCAGTCACTGCATAACTAGTTGTCACTGCACGTGACAACTAGTTATTAAAATCAGTGCAACACAAATAGCCCTGCATTGTTGTCATAACCAACAACCACCAAGTTCACCAACTAACCTGGAAACCAGACCTATCAAACACCGGTTCAGTGGTAGTAAGACTAGCCCGTCTCAGAGACGTCCACGGGCGGAATGGAGAGCAGGATGACGGGTGTACTGACTCACCGTTGCTCGATAATTCACGTACACATCGTTATTAAAACGAGCCAACGATGATCCAACTCAGTTAATGCTCACAGGCCGACTCAGGAACAGCTGTTAGCAAATATGTGTGGTTAGCCGTTAGCATAACAAACCTGGATCTTTGATGTTAATGACATCCACCGACACCATGTCAAGTTTATCCAGCGGGCCCACCTTCCTCTCTGTCACCCCAGTCGGCACCACGTCCGGCTTCGACCCAAACTTTCTGGGGTAAAAATCTCCCACATTGTGATAAGGTAGACCCGAAGACGTGGACAATATTCCGTCCATCGCCATTTTGGACTTCCTGTACCCATTAGTCTGTTCGGTTTAGCTACAAAGCGCATGCGTCGTCCCTAGATCTGTAAATCAAACGGTACCAAATTCCCGTTGGTCTGAGTCGGTTAACATTACATAGAGATCTATGGTTTTCTTTTTCCGGATCAAAACCCTGCGACTCCTCATAGCAGAGCCCATAGACATAATAAAGGATAGATGCCGCATCAACCGCTACTGCTACTAGCCCTGACGAGCATGGATGTATTATAGAACTGGATAACGGACTGAACAATGGCGGCACGCCGATTTTTCCCAGTGGCCACTCGTGGTACTGCAACAAAAAATCCCATGGGGCCCAAAAAGCATTTTTCCCATAGGCCACAATGGTAAAAGACACGGCTGTAAAACTGTTGACAGGACGTCTTCAGCTTTAAACACAGCTAATTACTAATCTTTCTATTCAATTTTTTTAATTCATGGACATTTAATCCGTCAATTATTTTTCAAAAGGCCATAAAAGCCACAGAAAAGTCTCTATTTCTCCGGTGACGTCACGGCTGTGCACATGCACTGCCGAAGCGCGGTCATGCTGTGTCGGGAGCGTTAAGTTAAGTTAAAGTTAAGTTTCTTTTTTCTGATATCGAGTAACTTAATACATTTGTATTCTTAATGTTTGATATTACATGCATGATAGTTCCTGTTTTTAAACGTATTGTGACCTAAATCCTAATTAGCTCTAGGTTGTAGTTACGACCACCTGTTTAAACCACCTGATAGTGCGTTTTACTGGTTTATTTTATGTAAAGAGAGATTCAGCCCATGAATAGATCGAGGAAAGTGAGGGTGGCTTTTTTTTTTATTTGTTAATTTCTTATATTTTGGTTCACATTAGTTCACTTTTTGTTAAGTAGTTTAATCACACTGTTCACCCAGAGGGCAATAGAATTTTTTTTAATTAAAATATTTTGTCTTATGAGCTGCTATTCTATTTTCGTTAGTTCAAATAAAATATGAATAACAGTCTTGACGCATCGCTGTCAGTGATATTTTGTTATACATATACAGTTAAATATTTTGGGAGTGTTGAGCCATTTCATGACAGCGACACAATGTCGCCAAGTTAGGTAAAAGAGCCTACAAAACCATTTTCAATCCCTAACGGAAATCACGATACATAAAATACATAACTACATAATAAATATAGAATGGTGATAACCCAAGTGGCCTAGTTTTCCTTAACATAGTCCTCAGTTTAAACAAAGTTTTTTTTTCTTTGTCAATTAAAAAACTGCAGCATTTAACAAAGTGGAATCCGGCAAAACACAAGAAAGGAACATTTTAAGAGACGCAATTGATAATCTTGGTGTCATCCAGGGAATAGCAGAAAAATAAAGAGAATATGCATGGGTAGCACAATGAAATAATGCATTAACAAGGACTTCTAACATTTATTACAAAAGACGTGCCTGAAATTATTCATGAATAAAGGTAGGAATTGTAAGTCATCGTGAAAATTTGACACGGGATTATACAAATATACAATATAGACTGACTTATATTGGGCTATTACGAATCCCATATAGAAATTCATCAGATTAAAACAAACCATCATTTTAACAATTACTACACAACTTTTTCCACGTATATTATATCATTACTTTACATCGAGGTCCGATCGTGTGCCGTAGAAAATCATCATCTGAGTTTGTACAGCTCTCATACTGCAGATTAATGTCGTGACCGCGCGTCGCTGGATCAGGTCACTGGGCTGCGCATTGCTCGTTCACAGTGACGTGAAGCATGATGGGAGGTGACACTACTGCGCATGCTCTATGGGCCCAATATGCGGAAGTAACCCGGAAGCCTGAGAACTTTTTCGGCGTATGCGCTGGGTGAGCAACTTCCATAGAAATGAATGGGCCGCCATTTTCAGTCCGTTATCCAGTTCTATAATACATCCATGCTGACGAGCCGTAGCGCCGCCATCTTGGACCGGTACCCACTCTAATGACTGGCGCAATAAAGTGTCTGCGCATGAAATCAATTTTAACTAAATACTTAACTGATGTTCAAGCTTTTTTTTTCCGTTTTGGTCCAAATTTCGTACATGTAATTACGATACAGAACAAAGGATTTAGCCTATTTAATATTAATTACCGCTAATGTAAAATTCTGATAGATAAAGTATGTGTGTTTATATAAAAACCTATACAAAATTATAAACACCCACACAGAAATATATATATATATATATATATATATATATATAGATATAATATACACACACACATATATATATATACATATATATAGATATATTCACACAATAATGTATAATAGAAAAGCAGCAAAGTCAACCACATTATTAGGAGACAATATACGATTAGACTTTTAAGATATACATATAACAATTTTTGAATACATCATATTTCTACATAAACCATAATAGATATAAGAAAATGAAAATGTATACAATTCAAATGTGAACTATCAGTTTAATTCATATATATGTAATTTATCTGTATCTATCTCTATATTTATCTATTGTATCTATCTCTATATCTACTGTATCTGTCTATCTCTATATACACACATATACATTTTAAATAAAATGAAAACATGAATACATCAGCATATCAATATCAATCATATATGTACATAGGATGTAAGATGTATGATTAGAAAAACGGAAAACATACAAATCATATACAGCGAATCAATATCATTCATACAAATGTAGATTAAAGATCTATACCAGAGAAATGGAAAATGTATACGACAGTCATGCAGAGAACTGATTTACTACACAGAGAAAAAGAGAAGCCTTTAAGGCTGAACAAAGCACATAGAGAATAAAATGTAATGTACATGTATATTCTCAAGTTAACATGAACACATCATCCTCATCTCAAACCATATTTACAAATGTACAAAGTATCACACAGAGGTTTTAGAGCTAAAACCCCTGAAAGAGGACTGTTTTGCTCATTTTTTTCCTTGTGCTACCTTTTTGCAGTTTAAGGGTGGTCAGTTTGGCACCGTGGTGGAGCCTTATGTTGAGAAACACAGACACAACCAATGACAACAAGCTGGAATGATGGTTGTCAATACCAAACTGTGTCTCCTCTATGTGCTGCCCAAGCAGAAAAACGCTGTCCGTTCCAGCCTCTTCCCGGACTGTGTGTGTGACTGTTGACACCTTTGGAGCTTGCTTTGTTGAAGCCTGGCGAATGACCCTTTCTGCAGCTCTTAGCACCTTAAAATCATAACAATATTGATAATATTACAATATACTTATATAATGCTCTGCACAGTGCTAAAAGACACTCTGAAGAATAAAGAAAATAAATAAAGCAACTTCAATATGCAAAGAAAAAACAACAAACAAACAAACCTTCACTGTGCCATGTGATGGAATTACTAAGCCACCGTTGTTTTTCAGTGGTAGCTCTCATCAAATGATGATGGTACAGCATCTCTGACCAAGCTTGCACGGCACACATCACAGGGCAGCTTTCGGAGAATCTGCCGGACTACAAACCCTGCTATGTAGACCAGAGCATTTCCACCAGACCACCAAACCGAGTGGGAAGATAGCTGTGGTCACACTAGATAGCCGAAATGTTGGCGAATGGAGATGGGTGCTCTGTAGTTCCTGCTGTGGACATCTCTACAGCAGAGAGGGACACCGCGTCATCTTGAGCAGCCACATTGCCGTCTCGCTTGGTGAGACACCACACCGGACCATTAGACGGAGGAAGATGGAACTGGCCTGTAGATGGATTGTTATTCCAACCGCCTTGTATTGAAAACAGACACACAATACATAATACAAGACGTAACATAAAGATATTAATAAAGTATCTTTACTTATTTATTGTAATCGGAATTTATCGTAATCAAAGTAACATCAAGCCAACCTGCTGCTCTGATGGAGTTAAATAGGAGCTCCAAGTGGTCCTGGCTGAACCTGTAGGTCAGCACATACCGCTGTACTTGGAGCAACTCAGGAATCATCAGAGTGTCAATACTGATGACAAATCCAATGACAGACAGGTACCTACATAAGAAAAGAGTATCATTACTCTGATGACTGGAAAACAAGACACCCAAAAAAGCACCACGAAATTTAATTCATTCAAAGTGGTGAAACTTCTGTTACATCCAGGCAACAATGAACCTGCAGAACCTGCAGAACCTGGAGAACCTGGAGAACTTGAGAACAAGAACACGTGCAACAAGTACCATTGTGACTATAATGTACTTGATTTTGTGTAATACACACCATTTAGAAGAACCTGGGCTGAAATACACTAAGTACAAGACAATTCTAACAAGGACAAAACTGCATATTGAAAAGCATTTTAACAAAGATGATGATGTGAGCAGACGTACCATCCTTCTGACATCTGCATGACGTTGATCTTGTTTTATACAAACATTTAGAAGCTTTCAGCACCTGAAACACACTGAACACAAGACAAATTCCAACAAATAAATCTGAACACTGAAAAACATTACAAACCAGTATCATGTTAACACACACACCCTGACCTTATTACACACTTATTAGACTGATTACAAAACATTATGAGCAGAGACAAACCTGAGGAAAGAACATGGTAACATTGACATAATATCAAGCTGATATAGAGAACGCAGCATCTTAGGAACTCGATGCACAAGGGAACAGAGCGACATGGAACTCATGTCATGCCCTGCTTTGCCATGAAGTCGAGCTGAAGGTCTGAAATTATATTAGCAAAAATTGGTAAATCCCCTTTAGATAATAACTACAGAGTTTAAGACTGTGAAAAAGGTAAAAAAAATAAATAAATTAAAACATCTGCATGAATTTTAAAGAGCTAATTGTGTTTTACCTGAGTAAAATTCAAGCCTCTCTTTGAGCTCTTCATTAATGAGGTTCTTTTCCCTCAAATCCTCCAAAAGAGACTTTACTGCCCTATTTGCTGCTTTTCTCTGGCCACGGCGTCTTTTTGTCTCTCGCCAGGTTTTCCACCCTTGCTTGAGTTTCCTCAAGTCTTCTCTTAAGAGCAGTGGGAGAAGCAGGCGGAGCGTAACTGTGATCCTACAGAGATGAATGAACATGGTTTGAGTGATATTTAACTCCACACACATCACATTGACACCACAAGTGTATGGCCCACATTATTTCTTATAGTCTTCACCTGTGAAAGTCATTGCCAATACTGTGTGTGTGTGTGTGCCAGGAATGTTTAAATAGTATTTAATTGTGAATGAATGGGTTTATTTATGAGTGGCAGCAGAACCATAATATGTGATATGCTGCTGTTATACCTCCAGGGCCATGATGACATGATGTGAACAGTAAAAATACTCACCTCATCAGGCTGAGGTTGTGGATGAGAGGTGTCAGTTGTTGGCTCATCCTGAAAGGCCACAGACTCGTTCTCGTCAGCTCTTCTGGACGTATTTGTTGTCCTAAGCTTTTCCAGCTAAAAGGAAGAAGCATGATAGTTAAAAAGAATATCTCACCCTGCCCGGTGATTTACATTTATAAATCAGTTATACACCTACTTTTTGGAGATGAACTGGGAATAAGAAGATGGATGGAATAACACCATCTCTGAGTGGGACAATCTGGCCTGTCCTATCAAAGTCTCCTGGCTTAAAATGCTCAGTACAAAGCACAGAGGAAACACTGGCAGTGAATCCTTCCCTCCTCAAAGCCACTTCCCATTTCTTCCTCAAGTCTCTGTCTTTGGGAAACCTAACAAATGAAGGCGGGAAACTAGGGACACTGCACAAGAACATTTCACAAATATGGTCAAGCTTATTTGTTTCCTTCTAACATCTTACAATAATTCTTTAACAAAACTACTATTGTGATGCAAAACTATAATGAAGCAACCCTGTTAAACTTGTGATTAAACTTATTTGGAAACTTTTCAGATATTCAGTTGTCTGCTTTTTTAAGTAGATGGGGTGGGACTGAGTCATGAAGAGTGGCTTACTGATGGTAAAATATATGTGAATAACACAGACTGTGAAACCAGTGCTTGTCAATATGATATACTAGTAATATCAGTTAAATTTCTACAGTTGTGTCAGTTGTAATCTAAGGCATTGCTATGATTTATGAGGTCTCAGTTGATGCCGCGTGAACATCGGCACTAAACATAGCCTACCAAGCTAGCTACGATTTCACTGATGGGCATAAATACAGCACAGTAATGTTCGATTCACACTATATGACCAATAGTAGTATTCAAACTTACTTGTGAAAAGTAATCCCACGTGCCCTGTTTTCGACGGTCCGCAAATTCGAACAGGAATATGCTGCACACACAATACTCTGGCATCTTGTTTGGCTGCGTAATATCTGATTAGCTACCGGTCCAATATGGCGGCCGCATTTCTCGCGCTCCAATAGCTAATGCGGCGTCTATCCTTTATTATGTCTATGGCAGAGCCCCTCCATACTCAGAGATGCGACATCCGTTGTCTTCACTGTAAAAGCGGTCACGTGGGTCCAAATAGTGACACGGTCGGAGACCGTAGTACCAGGAACTGGACCCAAATGCAGAGACACTCGGAGAGACGAGGTAAGAGATGCAAATGTTATTTATTACAATGAATGTGCGAGGAAAGGTCCAGGTCCGGTAGATCCTTCTGTGAAGGGACAGAGGGTTAGTGTGGGTCTGACAAAGAGCCTGATGGTGTCCGTTGTGGCCGCGGCTTACTGAAGTCCAGCGAGGGGCGAGAGATGGAGGGAGCTGTCAGGAGTTGGTTTCCGGAGGTGGTGAGAGTGTTCGGTTGCAGGCAGGGCGAGCAGGCTGGCAGTTGGCTTGGCAAGCAACTTGCTAGGATCCTGGGTGCTGTGGTTATCCGAGGGATCGAGATCATGGGCTGAGGAACACAGATATCAAAGTGAGTCGTACTGAGAACAAGACACAACACAAGAATTGGAGAATGGCCTGGTTACCACGCAGTAGAGTGTGACAATCTGGTGAAGACTGGAGCTCCTGCTTGCCCCTAAATAGCAGGGAGTAGAGTCAGGTAACGAGCCTGCTGATGAGCTGCAGGTGGTAGTAATTGTGGCTCCAGACTCCGCCCTCAGTCCCCATGGTAACCTGCTCACCCTGACCTGCAAACTCAGACACACACCAAAACATGACAAATAGTTCCAAACAAAGACCCCTGCTATCTTCTACTACGAAACAGACAGCAGCGATCAGATTACTGAGGGTGGAAACCAAATAAACACATACACATTTGTCACTGAATACATTATTATGTTAATGTTGATTTAAGTGATGATCAAGTCATGTTTGACAATAGATTAAATAAGTGTAATCAGCACAATAATTTCATACATTATTGGAGGGAAATATTCATCTCAACCAACAAGCTAGCATTTATTAAATACCAGACATGATGCTCCTCATTAGCCTCTTTATTTCTTACTGATAACGATCCTTATAATTCACTTTAGTAAGGTTAAATGATCAGCTTGTTAGGGCTTATTTTCATCTATTTACGCCAGCCGTGTGGTAGCAGGTAATGTCCCAGCAGTTTGGACTTAAAGTCAAAGACATGGTGCAGAAAACACCGAAGATCCCGTTAAGACAGGATTCTTATTTCAGTGGTTTCTATTTAAAATCTGCACCGTCTCTATTAAGGTGGATTTATTTTAATTTAAACATGCTTAGTTTATGTTCTTCCCTTTTTGTCTTTTTATTTTAAATTATGCTTCATTTGTTGTTATGTTTTTAATGTCTTTCTAAAACCATTTGAATCACCATGTTGTTGATTTGTGTGGTACAAATAAAGTTGCTTTGCTTTGAATGTAAAACGTAAAGTCTCCTGAGTAACAACCTGGTTTAACTAAAAACCCACCTGACCTAGTGGTGGGACTGGCACCGACAGGACAAGAAAACAAGTTAAACCTTTAAAAAAAAAACTTTTAATGACATAAGACGACAGGGCAAGGCAATAAAGTAAATAAATCAGTTCCAGTTTGCATAATGAAATGATAAAAATAAACTTTGGGGAAGGAAAAATGGCAAACTGGATGGATGTCAGCGTTCCTGCTTGCTGCTCCTGAATGAATATTTTTTTAAAAAATGACAGTAATGGCTAAACTAGCTACAGAAAATAAATGTAGAGCAGCTGTAACATGAGCTAATATCAATGAGTTTTACCAAATAAGTCAACAAGTATGTGTGAAAAAGTACTGAAGACTAAAGAGGGAAGATATGGTTCGTTATGTCTACAGAGGTGACAGTACAATACCTTTTTATACCACTAACCTAAGTAGTATTGAACATCAAATTCTATGAATCTATGAATAAAAATATGCTAGATCAGTACACTGAAATAAATAATATGACCACACTTATTCTAAATAAAAAAAAAGCTGGGAGGCCATGGGGTAAAAGTACAATATCTATAACATACAAAGACAAAATACGTTTAAACAACGTCTCACATTGAACAGACAAAATTATTTTATTGCAAGACATCTGACAGAATGTACGTGTATTTCCATGACTTATAAGACTGATATTACATCAACTTCCCTCTGAAAACGAGTGGAATGAATTGGCGATGAAGCGGCCTGATCGGATGTTTGGAACTATTGAACGTCTACAGTGCGCCGCCATGTTTTCTACACGGGAGTCAATGAGAGTGTCGCAACTGTGAGAATATCGACGGCTCTGCCTCACACACACACACACACACACACACATATATATATATATATATATATATATATATATATACATATATGTATATATATATATATATATATATATATATATATATACAGGGTGTGCAGAATTATTAGGCAAGTTGTATTTTTGAGGATTAATTTTATTATTGAACAACAACTATGTTCGCAATGAACACAAAAGACTCATAAATATCAAAGCTGAATATGTTTGGAAGTTGGAGTGGGGCTTTTTTAGTTTTAGTATCTTAGGAGGATATCTGTGTGTGCAGGTGACTATTACTGTGTATAATTATTAGGCAACCTAACAAAAACCAAATATATACCCATTTTACTTATTTATTTTCACCAGGGAAACCAATATAACAACTCAAAATTTACAAATATACGTTTCTGGCATTCAAACACAAAACAAAAACAAATCAGTGACCAATATAACCACCTTTCTTTGCGAGGACACTCAAAAGCCTGCCATCCATATATTCTGTCAGTGTCTTGATCTGTTCACGATCAACATTGCGTGCAGCAGCAACCACAGCCTCCCAGACCCTGTTCAGAGAGGTGTACTGTTTTCCCTCCCTGTAGATCTCACATTTGATGAGGGACCACAGGTTCTCTATGGGGTTAAGATCAGGTGAACAAGGAGGCCATGTCATTATTTTTTCTTCTTTTAGACCTTTTCTGGCCAGCCACGCAGTGGAGTACTTGGATGCGTGTGATGGAGCATTGTCCTGCATGAAAATCATGTTTTTCTTGAACGATGCTGACTTCTTCCTGTACCACTGCTTGAAGAAGGTGCAGGGCCGGTTCTAGGAATGCATACATGAGGGGGCAGGCATAAATTTGAAGGGGGCACTATGAGTACATACTTCAGCATTTTGTTGTTGTTGTTTTTTAAGTGTTTCTTTAACAGAACTGTGCTGTTAGTGGAGTCCAACTTCAAAGAAATGGATTGCACTTTGTCAGGCCTCTACTCTAAGACCTGTCCAGCTTGGGTGTCCCACCTGAAACCAAAGCTCCTGCTGGTATAGCTCTTAGAGTCACTGAGGCACGCAAACCCCCTGACCACAATAAGGTGGCAATCCCTCAGGGGGGGAACAGAAAATATCAATAACAAAATGAAGTAAGAAAAAAGAAAAGAATGATCCATTATCAAAGCTTTAACAACCAACAAAATAACAATTGCCCTATTGGACAGCCATTAGATGTCTAAGCATTTTGAATAAATTTGAAACTAATAACAATAAACTCAACTATCTGTGTGTTTGTTTCTGTCTGTATATAGACCATAATGATTAAAGAATCAGCACTACCTTTTTTAAAAGCTCTAAAAAATGGATGCATCATGCAGGAGGACTGAATGAAACTTTCCAAAGTGGGTTTTGTGGCCGGAGTTTTTTTTTTTCTAACTACAACTCTCCAAGATCTGAAATGCACATTGTCGTCTGTTTAAGCTGAGGCATACATGAAGCTCTGAGCTGAACTGCTGAAAGCAGCGGGAATGTAGAGTGAAACTTTCTGTTATTTTTTTCTTCAAACTAGCATGCTGAACTAAAGGCTGGGCGGAGCTTGAGGGGTCTCATATGCGCAGCTCGTTTTCCCTCAGTCTGTATTGTACCGAGGAGGCAGTCACATCTATGGCCCGTGCGTGATTGATCACTGCTCCTACTAACAGGCGTAGACACGTTTAAATAGAACAGAAACAAACCCCAGTTGACAGAATAGATGCAATAAATACGTCTGTTATTATAAGTATTTATTCAGTATCGCTACAACACATTTAACAGAGCTTTACTCTATAAGTTTTACCGCTGGAGCTCAGCAGCCGCTCTCTCTACGAGCGGGAGAAATATGACACCGCAAGATCAGGCTGTATGTCAACTCATTTGCATACTAAACACTGATTGGTTGTTTTCTGTGGTGGTGGGAAGGACTTGTTGAAGACAGTACAATGGATCCTGTGAAGCTCCGACACACAGAGTTCAGTACAGAGGGGAGAGAGCGTTTGGAGAGATTTGCCCATTTCGGCGCATTTGATTGAGGGGGCAGAATGTTTGTTTGAGGGGGCACTGCCCCCTCTTGCCCCTGCGTAAAGCCGGCCTTGAGAAGGTGTCTTCCAGAAACTGGCAGTAGGACTGGGAGTTGAGCTTGACTCCATCCTCAACCCGAAAAGGTCCCACAAGCTCATCTTTGATGATACCAGCCCATACCAGTATCCCACCTCCACCTTGCTGAGGTCTGAGTCGGAGTGGAGCTCTCTGCCCTGTACTGATCCAGCCACGGGCCCATCCATCTGGCCCATCAAGACTCACTCTCATTTCATCAGTCCATAAAACCTTAGAAAAATCAGTCTTATGATACTTCTTGGCCCAGTCTTGACGTTTTATCTTGTGTGTCTTGTTCAGTGGTGGTCGTTTTTCAGCCTTCCTTACCTTGGCCATGTCCCTGAGTATTGCACACCTTGTGCTTCTTGGCACTCCAGTGATGTTGCAGCTCTGAAATATGGCAAAACTGGTGGCCAATGGCATCTTGGCAGCGTCACGCTTGATTTTCCTCAGTTCATGGGCAGTTATTTTGCGCCTTGTTTTTTCAACACACTTCTTGCGACCCTGTTGACTATTTTGAATGAAACGCTTGATTGTTTGATGATCACGCCTCAAAAGCTTGGCAATTTTAAGAGTGCTGCGTCCCTCTGCAAGACATCTCACTGTTTTTGACTTTTCAGAGTCCGTCAAATCTCTCTTCTGACCCATTTTGCCAAAGGAATGGAAGTTGCCTAATTATTATACACACCTGATATAGGGTGTTGATGTCATTAGACCACACCCCTTCTCATTACAGAGATGCACATCACCTGATATGCTTAATTGGTAGTAGGCTTTCAAGCCTGTACCGGTTGGAGTAGAACAACATGCATAAAGAGGATGATGTGATCAAAATACTCATTTGCCTAATAATTCGGCACACACTGCATATATATATATATAAGTGCTGGGCAACGATTAATCGCATTGTTATGCGCAGAATGTCTCTTTCCTTCAAAAGAAGCTATACAAAGAAAATACAGTAAATTTTGGTTTTACAAACACGACATCAGGGGTCTTCAACTTGCGGCTCTGGACCTTCCACAATGCCTCTAAATACGTAACTAAAATATTTTTTTAATCCATCTTTCTTGTCATTAGGTTGGAAATCAGGAATTTTTTTTCATCATTTTCCACAAATATCTACATCCCTTAGAAGAAAGTCTGTTTATCCTCTTTTATAAAGGTTTTATGTTTTTCTTTATTTTAAAACCTAAAAATGGAAATAAAAATGTGGTTCTTAAAAATAACAAACATCCTATGGTGGCTCTTTATTAAAAATATATATTAAGTTTCCTTTTTGAAAAGTCTGGTAACATCTGCGTCTCTAAAGGAGTTTTATTTAGCCGGCTGAGGGAAAAATGGCTCTTTGGATTGGAAAGGCTGCAGACCCCTGCACTAAACACAAAAACAGGTTTAGCAGCAGTTTTCTCTTTAAACAGCAACAGTTAAAATATTTCTTCATATATAAAACCACATATTTATGAGAAAGAAGGATGAAATGTTCAGGATTTACTAACTAAAAGGTAAAAAGTCAGCAGGATGAATTTAAAGCTGTGAAGCTGCTTCCTTCTAAACACAGAAGGAACAATATGTGATGAATATCAGCATCAGGTGAACAGACAGAAAGCAGGATGAGAATCTCACAGCTTCTAGATGGTGAGGAGAGAGAAATATTCACAATATGCACAATAACTTCCATCCATGCACCTTCACTGCTTCATTATCCAGGTTTCTGGATATAAATTCTCTAAACTTTCATTCTTAGCTCGACGGTAAGTCAGTAAATCAGAATCGTTTCCAGTGCAGGTTGGACTCCGCCAAGGCTGCCCTTTGTTACCGAATTCCTAGGTGCAGCCGAGGTGTTGAGGGGATCCGGTTCGGTGGCCTCAGGATTGGGTCTCTGCTCTTTGCGGATGACGTGGTTCTGTTGGCTTTGTCGGGCCGTGATCTTCAGCTCTCACTGGAGCGATTCACAGCCGAGTGTGAAGCAACTGGGATGAGAATCAGCACCTCCAAATCCGAGACCATGGTCCTCACCCGGAAAAGGGTGGAGTGCTCTCCGGGTCAGCAATAGGGTCCTGCCCCAAGTGGAGGAGCTCACGTATCTCGGGGTCTTGTTCAGGAGTGAGGGAAGGATGGAGGGAGATGGACAGGTGGATCGGTGCAGCGTCTGCAGTGATGCGGACTCTGCATCGGTCTGTCATGGTGAAGAAGGAGCTGAGCCAAAAGGCAAAGCTCTCGATTTACCGGTCGATCTACGTTCCTACCCTCACCTATGGCCACGAGCTGTGGGTAGTGACTGAAAGAACAAGATCGCAAATACAAGCGGCCGAAATGAGTTTCCTCTGCAGGATGGCCGGGCTCTCCCTTAGAGATAGGGTGAGAAGTTCGGTGATCCGGGAGGAGCTCAGAGTAGAGCTGCTGCTCCTCCACATCGAGAGGAGCCAGATGAGGAGGCTCGTGTTTTATGTTGGTGATGTGTTCTTTGGTAAATTTATTAGGTTCGTTACTTGTTGGTCACATCAGAGTAAATTTAGGTTCTTTATTTTGTATTAAAATAATAAGAGGAACAGATGTAACTTAAACTGAGGGTTTTCATTTTGGAGGTATTTTGGTAAATTTTTAATTTAGGCAGAACTTGTTTTTTTTGTTTTGAACTTTTGTTTGTTTGTTTGTTTTTAATGCATTCCTTTATTTTGTATTTATTTGTATTTTATATTATTCATATTATAAATATAACTCCACATGGCATCACCATTATTTTTTCTCTGAGTATTGCAGAAAAATTTTATTTTGCATGTGGGTGTTGTAATAGAAAAATTTCCAAGAGTCTGGTATAAGTCAAAGTATATGAAGTTTATTACAGGAGACCTATAAAATACGGTCTTCTGACCCACGGGAAGTCAGCAGAGAACACCAACTTGCTGCATCAGAGAAAAGAGTTTCATTCAGTCCATCTCCAGCTGAAGGTCAAAAACAAAACTGATAAAGCGAGTGAAAGCAGGCCGAATGGCGCCCCTGTCTTCCAGCTGTCAGAAAGATTCTCGCACCCAAGGCCCGAAAACTGGCTGGTGTTCTAAACAGCAGGTGCATCCACCAGTCTTAACTTTCCCATATCCAAGGTCTGGAAGACAGCAGTCAGTCTGACCTCACACAAGCATGAACAATACACCTGCAGAAAGGCAACAACTTCAATATTCTGTAAAATGAAAACACACTAAACGAAAATGTAATGTAATAAATAAGTACACAAAATTAAATGAATAAACAGAAGAATGATTATACATGTGATTGTTATATGAGTAAATATGTAAAACTTCTTTCACAGTGTGTATCTGAGTGTGTGTAAGTGTATGACATAAAATAATAATAAAAGAAATAATAATCTGTTTTATTTTAGCCTCTGTTGACTAATGCAGGAAGTAGACCCGGCCCAAGATGGCGGCCGCGCTGACGCAGCTTTCTTATGGACAGCAGTGTCAGAGGCCACATCTACGTGTATATATCTATGGCGATTCCTCCTCCTTTTTCTTTTTTATAATATTTTTTAGAACTTTATTTACATATTCAAATTATACAAAATCTACATAACCGAGTGCTCAGGTAGAAAGACCTACCTAAATGTTTTGTCATGAATTATATTGAGAGTTATAATATAGAAGAAGTGGTAAGCAGTTTTAATCAGTTCTTTGTCAGTGTTGGTCCTGAGCATGCAGAAAGTATCCAAACGCCGGGGGGGTGACGACATGGAAAGACCAACAGAACGAAACCCCACTCACTGTTTCTGAAAGCAGCTAAGCAAAATTCCATTTTTAACACAGCAAATAAGTGTACAAATAAAACATCTACAGACCACAATGACACTGATATGGCATCGAGTGGATATCAAAGCCAATAACTCATGCTTACAATTTATCTTTTCAAACCGGTGTTTGAAAAAAACACAAAATTCTGTGACCACAGGGGCTGACAGGGTGCATTTCTCTGTATGTGCATCTTTGGAGACGAGCAAAGTCTTGAAAAAAGATTGTATTTAAGGCTGAGTTCATTATAATGGTACAAAGAAGTCACACATTCTCATAGCTATCAGAAATGGTGACCTTGGTCACCTCTTTTTAATCTGGATGCTCCTAACATGTGACCCTCTCGCCATTTCTGGTGTGACTTTCCTGTACCCGCACTGCAATGAACTCAGACCCAAATACAAGTGTTTTCAAGACTTTGCTCATCTGCTAAGACATACATGCAGAGAAATGTACGCTATCACCTCCTGTGGTCCCAGATTCTGAGGGGTCACAGATATTGGTGTAACACCGGCACATTTCCAAACCAGATGAGAGCTGCTAAGGTCGTTCCATTATATTAAACTGGAAGCAAACATGAATTCACAAACTACAGACCATATCAGTATCACTGCTGCAAAACATTGGAAAAGCTTCTCAACAATAGATTGGATGTATTTTTGGAAAAACCAAACCATTTTCAGAGTCTGAATGGGTTCAGGGCGAACAGGCAACAATGGAATCAATCTAAGTAATCACTGATGCACGAGACAAGAAAGAGTGTTCGAAAGGCGTTTTCATCGATGTCAACGAAAGCTTTGATACAATCAACCATAACGTTGTTCAATGAACTGGAAAACTCTAAGATCCGGGGCTGGAACTGGACAGGGAACAAAGTTATCTGAAAGGACGGAAACAGTCGGTAAAGTTGGGCAGTCCCAGCTTGTGGGGTTCCTCGGGGCTCCGTGCTGCAGGACGTTTGATCCTGCGTATCTCTGAGGAGTAAAGAGTAAACTGGTCAGTTGTGCAGATGACAAACACTTTTGGTTCAGTAGAAAGTATGAATCAAGTGTAAACAAATACACAACAAGGAAATTAAGAAAACTGAAAATCTGCAACAAATTTTCATTAAATATAAGTAAAACTAAATTATTTGACAAAAGCAAAGTGAACAGAAAGGTGAAAGGGTGCATGCAAAGAAATTTCTTGGGGCTACAGCAGATGACAAGTTGAGCTGGAAACCGCACATGAAAGTTTCTAGAAGAGCTGCAGCCAATCACACAGCAGTTCCTGGACCACGCTTTGCAACTTTGCTGTTAGGCCATCTTTGCATTACTGTGCTGTGATTTGGAGAAATAACTAAAAAACTTCATCACGTCGTCCCTGAGCCGCCACCTTACCGAGGTGGAAGAGTTTTTGGTCCTGGTGGTCCGAGGAGGGGGCGTTGCCAGGGAGAAGCTGAAGGTGTAACAGCATCACAACCAAGGAGTGTGTCTCAAACCGTGCGCTTACATGAATGCACTGGGTAGTGTGTAGGTAGTATGTAGGTAGTGTGTAGTGTGTAGGTAGTGTGTAGTGTGTAGGTCAGGGCTACTCAATTCGGTCCTACGAGGGCCGCAATCCAGCAGGTTTTCCATGTATTCCTGCAGCAACACACCTGAGTCAATTTAATAAGTTATTGTGTTAGAGCCACCTAATTTGACTTAGGTGTGTTGGTGCAGGGATACATGGAGAACTTGCGGGATTGGGGCCCTCGTAGGTCCGAATTGAGTAGCCCTGGTGTAGGTAGTGTGTAGTGTGTAGGTAGTGTGTAGTGTGTAGGTAGTGAACACTAACGTTGTGAACTTACCAGTAGTGACGTACCAGCTTTTGACAGTAGGCTCTTTCCGACTGTAGGAACTTTTTGCAGTTCCTATAACCTTTTCAGGAACCAGGCCGTTTTTTCACGCATTCCGACACATAGGAACTAGGGACCAAAGCCCCCAGTTCCTATAACCATTTTAGCTCCTGCTCCGAGGCAGGGTCTGAACGGGGTTCTATAGGAACCCTACTGACGTAGGTGTTTGGTGACTGGTAGCTACGCCCCTTGCCAGATTTCCGCATTTTGTGTCCCCGCCACATTTAAAAAACACGGTTGCACATACGGACAAAAACAACAACAGAGCAAGCGATAAATGGACCGACGAGGAGGTCGAAGCTCTTCTGACCGTCTAAGCCACAGAGGATTTTCAGAGAGGTTTTGAAGGTTCGCAGTGAAATATAAAAATATTCCTGACGATCAGCTCTCAGTCAGAGAACGCGGGATAACGCGAAGCAGTGCACGTAGAAAACTCACACAACACTACAAATAAATTAAGGACCACGACAACCGGAGTGGGACGAACCGAAAAAACAGTAAATTGGACAGCTTGTACCACCGACATGTTTACTCGGGCAACGCCGCAGCAAATGACTCCTGCGTGCGGCAGGAAAAGCCAGTGTGATATGCAGGATACACACACATGTAAATAGTTATTTTTGCTCTGCTGTATTCACTATAAAAAAATAAATGACTTTATAAAGAGTCTGAAGTTTTCAGTTTGTGTCTGTTAGATGTGCTCTGGCCACATCTATAAAATATTAGCTAATAAAAATATTGAGTAGTTATTAACTTATCACAGCTATGAAATATTAAATAATCCATCTTTGGTCGCTACATTTTAAGTCTTATCCTGGGTGTAAATTACATTAGTTTATCAACTTTATAATATGCTCCATATCACAGAACGAAGTTTATCATGTTTAACCAAGATCTGACACAAATTACACACCTGTAAACATTTCACCACCTTTTTATATTTTTACCTTCATATACGCTAAATCTGTGTGACTATGTCCTCATAATTCTAAACCATAACTCAGTCACAACCAACCCTTCAGTGACGGATTACTCCTCCACCTTTCTACTGATGATTCCATAAAACACACAAAGCTTAATAGCAGATGATGAGATCTTTATTTTGCACATAACACAAAAAAATGAAAAAAAATGAACAAATGATGCATTTTCTATGGAACATTTTCTCTTTAAATGTGTACATCATGTATACATGTATGTTCTGTCTGTCGAGCTTCCAGAACATGATGCTTATTATGAAGAGGTGTGTAGTGATTGGCTGGAAGGCAGGAGGTAAAACATCCAGGCTGTTCTCCATCTCCTTCAGTATCTGCAGCAGGTGGTTGTGTCCAACCTCTCCAGTGCAGCTTCAGGCGGCCACAGATGTATTGTTACTTAACCCCACCTGTAAACTCTATTTTACTTTGTTTACTCCTTATCTAACCCCACCTGTAAACTCTATTTTACTTTGTTTACTCCTTATTTCACCCCACCTGTAAACTTGATTTTACTTTGTTTACTCCTTACTTAACCCCACCTGTAAACTTTATTTTACTTTGTTTACTCCTTATTTAACCCCACTTGTAAACTTGATTTTACTTTGTTTACTCCTTATTTAACCCCACCTGTAAACTTGATTTTACTTTGTTTACCCCTTACTTAACCCCACCTGTAAACTCTATTTTACTTTGTTTACTCCTTATCTAACCCCACCTGTAAACTCTATTTTACTTTGTTTACTCCTTATTTAACCCCACCTGTAAACTTGATTTTACTTTGTTTACTCCTTATCTAACCCCACCTGTAAACTCTATTTTACTTTGTTTACTCCTTATTTAACCCCACCTGTAAACTTTATTTTACTTTGTTTACTCCTTATCTAACCCCACCTGTAAACTCTATTTTACTTTGTTTACTCCTTATTTAACCCCACCTGTAAACTTGATTTTACTTTGTTTACTCCTTACTTAACCCCACCTGTAAACTTTATTTTACTTTGTTTACTCCTTATTTAACCCCACCTGTAAACTTTATTTTACTTTGTTTACTCCTTACTTAACCCCACCTGTAAACTTGATTTTACTTTGTTTACTCCTTATCTAACCCCACCTGTAAACTCTATTTTACTTTGTTTACTCCTTACTTAACCCCACCTGTAAACTTGATTTTACTTTGTTTACTCCTTACTTAACCCCACCTGTAAACTCTATTTTACTTTGTTTACTCCTTACTTAACCCCACCTGTAAACTTTATTTTACTTTGTTTACTCCTTATTTAACCCCACCTGTAAACTCTATTTTACTTTGTTTACTCCTTATCTAACCCCACCTGTAAACTCTATTTTACTTTGTTTACTCCTTATTTAACCCCACCTGTAAACTTTATTTTACTTTGTTTACTCCTTACTTAACCCCACCTGTAAACTTTATTTTACTTTGTTTACTCCTTATCTAACCCCACCTGTAAACTCTATTTTACTTTGTTTACTCCTTATCTAACCCCACCTGTAAACTCTATTTTACTTTGTTTACTCCTTACTTAACCCCACCTGTAAACTTGATTTTACTTTGTTTACTCCTTATTTAACCCCACCTGTAAACTTGATTTTACTTTGTTTACTCCTTACTTAACCCCACCTGTAAACTTGATTTTACTTTGTTTACTCCTTATCTAACCCCACCTGTAAACTCTATTTTACTTTGTTTACTCCTTATTTAACCCCACCTGTAAATTTTATTTTACTTTGTTTACTCCTTATTTAACCCCACCTGTAAACTCTATTTTACTTTGTTTACTCCTTACTTAACCCCACCTGTAAACTTGATTTTACTTTGTTTACTCCTTACTTAACCCCACCTGTAAACTTGATTTTACTTTGTTTACTCCTTACTTAACCCCACCTGTAAACTTTATTTTACTTTGTTTACTCCTTATTTAACCCCACCTGTAAACTTTATTTTACTTTGTTTACTCCTTATTTAACCCCACCTGTAAACTCTATTTTACTTTGTTTACTCCTTATCTAACCCCACCTGTAAACTCTATTTTACTTTGTTTACTCCTTATTTAACCCCACCTGTAAACTTTATTTTACTTTGTTTACTCCTTACTTAACCCCACCTGTAAACTTTATTTTCCTTTGTTTACTCCTTATTTAACCCCACCTGTAAACTCTATTTTACTTTGTTTACTCCTTATTTAACCCCACCTGTAAACTCTATTTTACTTTGTTTACTCCTTATTTAACCCCACCTGTAAACTTGATTTTACTTTGTTTACTCCTTACTTAACCCAACCTGTAAACTTGGTTTTACTTTGTTTACTCCTTACTTAACCCCACCTGTAAACTTGGTTTTATTGTGTTTACTCCTTCCTTAACCCCACCTGTAAACTTGGTTTTACTTTGTTTACTCCTTACTTGACCCCACCTGTAAACTCTATTTTACTTTGTTTACTCCTTATTTAACCCCACCTGTAAACTCTATTTTACTTTGTTTACTCCTTATTTAACCCCACCTGTAAACTCTATTTTACTTTGTTTACTCCTTATCTAACCCCACCTGTAAACTCTATTTTACTTTGTTTACTCCTTATTTAACCCCACCTGTAAACTTTATTTTACTTTGTTTACTCCTTACTTAACCCCACCTGTAAACTTTATTTTACTTTGTTTACTCCTTATCTAACCCCACCTGTAAACTCTATTTTACTTTGTTTACTCCTTATCTAACCCCACCTGTAAACTCTATTTTACTTTGTTTACTCCTTACTTAACCCCACCTGTAAACTTGATTTTACTTTGTTTACTCCTTATCTAACCCCACCTGTAAACTCTATTTTACTTTGTTTACTCCTTATCTAACCCCACCTGTAAACTCTATTTTACTTTGTTTACTCCTTACTTAACCCCACCTGTAAACTAGATTTTACTTTGTTTACTCCTTATTTAACCCCACCTGTAAACTCTATTTTACTTTGTTTACTCCTTACTTAACCCCACCTGTAAACTTGGTTTTACTGTGTTTACTCCTTCCTTAACCCCACCTGTAAACTTGGTTTTACTTTGTTTACTCCTTATTTAACCCCACCTGTAAACTTGATTTTACTTTGTTTACTCCTTATTTAACCCCACCTGTAAACTTGGTTTTACTTTGTTTACTCCTTACTTAACCCCACCTGTAAACTTGGTTTTACTTTGTTTACTCCTTACTTAACCCCACCTGTAAACTTGATTTTACTTTGTTTACTCCTTATTTAACCCCACCTGTAAACTCTATTTTACTTTGTTTACTCCTTACTTAACCCCACCTGTAAACTTGGTTTTACTGTGTTTACTCCTTCCTTAACCCCACCTGTAAACTCTATTTTACTTTGTTTACTCCTTACTTAACCCCACCTGTAAACTTTATTTTACTTTGTTTACTCCTTATTTAACCCCACCTGTAAACTCTATTTTACTTTGTTTACTCCTTATTTAACCCCACCTGTAAACTCTATTTTACTTTGTTTACTCCTTATCTAACCCCACCTGTAAACTCTATTTTACTTTGTTTACTCCTTATTTAACCCCACCTGTAAACTTTATTTTACTTTGTTTACTCCTTACTTAACCCCACCTGTAAACTTGATTTTACTTTGTTTACTCCTTATTTAACCCCACCTGTAAACTTGATTTTACTTTGTTTACTCCTTACTTAACCCCACCTGTAAACTTGATTTTACTTTGTTTACTCCTTATTTAACCCCACCTGTAAACTTTATTTTACTTTGTTTACCCCTTACTTAACCCCACCTGTAAACTTTATTTTACTTTGTTTACTCCTTATCTAACCCCACCTGTAAACTCTATTTTACTTTGTTTACTCCTTATCTAACCCCACCTGTAAACTCTATTTTACTTTGTTTACTCCTTACTTAACCCCACCTGTAAACTTGATTTTACTTTGTTTACTCCTTATCTAACCCCACCTGTAAACTCTATTTTACTTTGTTTACTCCTTATCTAACCCCACCTGTAAACTCTATTTTACTTTGTTTACTCCTTACTTAACCCCACCTGTAAACTTGGTTTTACTTTGTTTACTCCTTACTTAACCCCACCTGTAAACTTGGTTTTACTGTGTTTACTCCTTCCTTAACCCCACCTGTAAACTTGATTTTACTTTGTTTACTCCTTACTTAACCCCACCTGTAAACGTTGTGGCATCCAGTGCAGGATCCTCCTCGGTCTGCACATGAATTAGAACATATGTTTATTTATTTTAAGGTATATGACCTCCTACATGCTGCCTAATAGCAGCGTCGCTCCGTTAATATACTTTTTTAAGTTCTTCCAAAATCCAAAATGACGTTAACATACGTGTTTGCATGTCATCATACTTTTATGCTGTTAAACGCCTTTTAAAAGGTCTCATTAGTGAAACAAAGAACCGTGGCCTCCACTGTATTAATCTATCTCAGTAGATAATAGAAACCATCAGCACACGTTCATGTGTCTTTGCATGTCTCCCCCATACATGTTAGTATAAAGTCCATTTTAAAACACTAATAAAACAGCTTTTAAATAAGCAAAGATATCTTAACTGAATTAAAGAACGTTACATCATGTACATGCGTTTTCATTGGTGTTTACACTGATACCTTCACGTCTGCAACAGGAAATGGTTCTACTACAAATCATGGTTTCAATATGAAACGCAGTCATGAAGAGGCTGAAACAGGGATACAGAAAATTTTTAGTGAAAGTTTTTATTAAATCATTTCTCTCTTGCTGCCGCCTCTTCTCCACAGCAGCGTCCTAGCCCGCAGGCGGTAAATGCCTCAGTGCCACTGCTGGCTCGGTGGGTCGATGCCACAGTGACCTATGGTGAACATAGAATGGCAGTTTATATAAAACCAAACATTTATATATATATATATATATATATATATATATATATATATAAATATATATATATATGTGTACTTTATGGGTACTTTGCAGACTCTTATCTAAACTGATGTACAATCAGCTATGGCTTAGTCAGCGTTACCATGGAAACGGACCGGTTCTCTAACCAGCGGTGTTTCCTAATCAGTTTTCAGATCAAGGACCATTTCGTTTACGCCAGAGACCCCACAGTGCTTCATCTGCAGGTTCAACCATCATGAATAAACATACATAACCTATAGTATTAATCATTTTCAACACTTATAGCCCATCTACATCCGCGAAATCGGCTATAAAACTGCTAACATTTACGTTGCTAACTCAACTGCAGCCTCCAACAAATGATCAGATCCATAACTGTCATCAGGGATAGAAGAGATAAGAAGCATGCTGCAGTTTATATTAGAATTATGATCAAATATATTTGTGACACGGGTGGACAGCGAGCAGGGTGAACGAAGAGAAACAACTCCAAATGGTGGCAGAAAGAACTTTTATTCTTCCAACACAAACAGAATTGTAATTGTAACAACAGGAGACAAATTAAAAATCAGGGAGGCTAAAGTCCTGGGAAAATAATAAACAAGGGTCGGAGGTCCAGGTGAAGCAGCGCAGTAGTAGTAGTTACAGCTGTCACTCCCGCCGTGGACTTCTGGAAAAAGAAGGGAGATTTCTGCCAGTTCTCTGTGTCTGTAACCTCTACCACCACAGGCTTCCCTTGACAAGGTTGCTAAAGGTGCCGTCGATACTTACGCACGTGTCTTTCACGTAGCAACCCCTTCCTTTTGTTGTGTGGCAGCTTCTCCACGGTACTCCAGCCCTCATCCACTTCTCGGTCTGCTGCGCACTGCTTACAGCCTCCTTTACCCACTGTTGCCAGTTACATCCCTCTTCTGCTGTCACCAGATCCTCTTTATTTCCAGGTGCTGCCCTCTGGCTGGCTCACACTGGCTGCTGATAGGCCCATCAATTTGTCACAGGTGGGAGTCATTTCTCCCCAATCAGTCTGTATGCCTAAGGTGAGTGAACTTGCATCCAATTAAAACCAGATCAAAACCAAGTAAAAAAAAAACATGCAATGAATAAAACCACACTAGATAAAACCATGCAATAAATACAAATAAAAACTGTATAAAAACAGCAAATAAAAGGAAAACCTCTAAACATATAAAAAACAGAATGTTCACTTCAACCCTGTGACAACTTCATACTTACAACAAGAAAACAGCCTCCGCCTGCATCGTACCGCCATTATTCAGCTCTGAAAAACTGGCTGGAGGTCCCCCCCCCCCGCCTTCCGCTACGCCAGCAAGATGTTTAGTGTGTGTAGTGTCCAGTGTTCAGTGTTTTTACTGAAGTTTCTGTGTCAGCGCACTAAGCACTTAAATGTAGTGTTGGAAGTATAGAAGCGCGCGGATTGGGACACACCCATTATATCTGGTGGCCTCCCACTATTTGTTTTACTTAAAGGTGCTTTCAGTGATTTCACCAACAATGTGAATGGAAACTGATCTGACTACCGATTCTCTACATTATCGTCTCCCTCATGTAGAAACACATGAAGTCTAATTTATCTCCAGATCTTTAGACTCACAGGAGAAGCTTTAGATTAGTGGGGGACATCTATGATGCTATATGGTTTTTGCTAGTTAATCTTCTAGAAAATGTAAATATTTCTCTGGTTGGATTGAAAGCCGTCACCCAGTCTGCTGCACTAGAAATGTTCCTACTGGAAAGCAGGAGGACGAGTCCCAAATGTAGAAAAATTACCAAGAGTCTGGAACGAGTAAAAGTATAGAAAGTTTATTACAGGAGAAGTACCCTAACCCCTAACCCCGTAACCCCTAAACCCTAACCCCCAAACCCCAAACCCTAACCCAAGGGGGCCTAGCCCCCCCATAACCCTAACCCTTACAGGAGACTAACCCTAACCCCTGGCCCTTGCAGGGGAAGTGCCCTAACCCTTGCTGGGGGGGCCTAACCCTACACCTTGCAGGGGAGGTAGCCTTACTCTAACCCTTACAGGACCCTAACCCTAACCCTAACCCTTACAGGGGAAGTGCCCTAACCCTAACCCTTACAGGAGAAGTACTGAATACAGAATTACCTGAAAGTAATGACAGTGGTCGTCCTGACACGCGTGAAATTGAGAGAGACTCTGGGAGACACGAGGAAAAACAACAGTTCTACATTTCTGTAGAAAGAATCTCCTTCCTGAAGACGTTGGGTGGACACACAACTCATCAAAACAACCTCACATAGTTGTGCCTCCACCAGAACCAGTCTGAGGGTCTGAGGAAGGACCAGATGAAGGTCATCTCACCCCCCTAGTGAACTTTTAACAGAGCATGTATATGAAGAGAAGAAACCTTTAACATCAATGAAAGCATGAAGAGTAAAAATGTACCATGTAAAAAGTGTAATATGGTAAGAAACAGTGTAAATTTATACATGAATATAGTAAAGGACATAATTATAGGTGTGATTATAAAATTATATAAAGAGCATAATAAGTAAAATTTCTTCCACACAAACTACTGACCTGACCTACGTTACAGTGATAACTGAGAACCATTCGAATCAGCCTAAAATAAACACAATTCTTTATTTATTATTATTAGTTCAGAACAACTTTTGTGTTATATCATGTTTTTTTCTCCACAATAATAAATTAATTCAAGGCTCAGCTGCTCACCTCCTTCCTCAGGGGCTACCTGGACATGTTTAGGTGTGTGTGTGTGGGGGGGCATGTTCAGGTGTGTGTGAGTGGGGGGGGCATGTTCAGGTGTCTGTGTGTGTGTGGGGGGGTAAGTTCAGGTGGGGGGGGCATGTTCAGGTGTGTATATGGGGGGATGGTCAGGTGTGTGTGTGGGGTATGTTCAGGTGGGGGGCATGTTCAGGTGTGTGTATGGGGGGGTATGGTCATGTGGGGGGGGTCATGTTCAGATGTGTATGTGTGGGGGGGGCATGTTCAGGTGTGGGGGGTGGGGGGCATGTTCAGGTGGGGGGGCATGTTCAGGTGTGTGTGTGTGGGGTGTGTGTTCTGGTGTGGGTGTGTGGGGGGGGAGGTTCTGGTGGGGGGGCATGTTCAGGTGTGTGGGGGGGGGTATGTTCAGTGTAAGGAAAATCATATGGATTGTCATGTTTATTATATTATATTGTGATTTTATAAATGATTCGTTATTATACTTTGAACCAATAATTTATTCCTTGTGTTTTTAGAATCAGCTTTGTATTTACTCTGTATTGACTATGTACCAATCTTTATATTTTAATCATTAGGATTTAGACTTCTGTGCTCGTCATGGACTGTCCGCATGTCTTGGACACTCGGGTGAAGAGAGGGGCGGAGCTGTTAACTGATCACCACCTGGTGGTGAGTTGGCTCAGATGGTGGGGGAGGATGCCGGTCAGGCCTGGCAGACCCAAGCGTGTTGTGAGGGTCTGCTGGGAACGTCTGGCGGAGTCCTGTTGGGGAAATTTCATATTATTCCCTTTATTATATTGTGTCTACTGATCCCTCTCAGGGTAAACAGCTTGTTTAAGTTCTTGGTAATGAAGTTTAATACTGAGTAGCCTGTTGCTATCATGCATTCTTTAGAACAGTTCGCTCTGACCTGTGTGACTTATCTGATACCAGCCAGGCGCCTCAGGATGACCCAGCCGGGCATCCTGTCTTAATGTCACTGGGGTTGTTTACGTGCTCAATAAACTGAAAAAGCTCATTAGGTTTGCTGAAGTGTCTAATCCTGTGTGAGGAACAATCTCTTTGTTTGTATTTCATGATGTGCTGTGACGTGATCATTCTGCTTAAAAGATGCTGCATGTGTGTTTCTTATCAGATTCTGTTCAGATCTCTGTGCTGTCAGACCTCTGAGCAGTCTCTCAGGAATTGCAATTCTATTCTTTCTATTCTTCCTATTCATTCTATTCTTTGTATTTTAAGCCTGTGTTCAATAAACTTGTAATCATTCTTCACTTCAGAACCAGACTCCTCATTCCTTGACAGAGTAACTTTTTTTGCCTCAACAACCTGGTGTCAGAAGTGCTCCTGCGTGGTCAGTTTCAGGTTTTACGACAGGTGTCTGATCAACCTGAGTACGTCTCAGCCTCTGTTTCTGGGGGCGACCTCGTGGATCTCCTTACTGGCCCGCCAGAACCTCGAACATCTTCCATCCTGTCAAGGAAGTCTGGTGAGTGAGAAATTACTCTAGGATTTTAATTTGCTCTCACGCGCACACACACATCTCTCCCTTTTTAGAAAAGTAGGAGGCCGGGCAGCTGGGGGTTTGGGAGCTCCGCTTACTAGGAGCAGGCCTGGAAGTCTCATTAGGAGATCTGGGCAGGTTAAAATCCCTTCACAAAGGTGTGAGTGGGTCTCTCGCTGGAAAGCAGTGAGATAGGGCGGACGGATTAGCCGTTATTCCGTATTCTACAGAGACGTCTGTAGTCTAAGGTGTGGGAATATTCCTCCCCGTGCTTAAGTGTAAACATGGGTAATGTAGGCTCCAAAACACCGGCGACGCCCCGCGGTGAACTCTTTGAGTTCATGGAACGTAAGTATGGGAAGGTGTGTGTGGAAATGTGTGCGGAGTAGATCCAGAATGGTATTTTTCCAGCCGAAGGCTCTTTGAGCCCGGCAGCATTAAAAATAACTAAAGAAGGTTTAGATAAGATGAGGGACAAATTAAAATCACAGAAACGGGTGAGGGTCTCAGATTGGGACCGCTTAGAAAACATCAGGCGGCTTTAACAAACTGGCTCGCAGAATGTGAGCGTCGGCAGAGAAAACAGAACGCCAGAGTTTTTCCAAAACTTACTGAACCTCCACAGACTGACCTGCACCGACCTGACAACAGCCATGATAAGCGGACAACAACCTCTGTTGCTGTGTCTCATTTTTCTCAGCTGAAAACTAACTCATTGTATCCTCTCTACCTGCATGTCCACCATCGGGCCCGAGGGGCCAGAACACCTCATTCCCGTGCCCAGACCTGATGATGCTGGGAGCCTCTCTGGATCCGGACTTGGATTGCCTACCCCCAGTCCCGCCACCTGCCCAAGGCCGAACCACAGCCCGATCCACAGACCACAGAGGAAAAGAAAAAGTCCAAAGCCCCTCACAAAAGCAGCAGAACCTCCATTGTGACCCTGAGGAAAGATGGCCTGAACTCTGATTCCACCACTCACTCATGCCCCATGGTCAAGTGGCTGGTCCGACTGGGACCCATTCTGGTCTTCCGAACATGGATGGAGACCGAGGTCGCTGAAGATCGCGACCCAATTGCCCCTTTGACCTCTGGGCCAAAGTTTGCTGATGAGTTTCCTCTTTTCTGCTGCTGGAGCTGCTGAGGGGGGACAAAGAGCTGCACCTGGCTGCTATGACAATGTATTCAGCTCTGTCTGGTCCAAACCCAAACGGGGCCAGACGGCGTGACTTCCCACGTGGACGTGGGTGTGGTTCTCGAGGACGTGGCCGCCATCATGACGCATGCCATATCTGCGGACAGCTGGGACACTGGAAGGCTGAGGGTCCGCATCGCCTGCAAAACGGGGGCCGGCAACGTGCCCCTTCAGATTGAAGGGGGGGGGGGTATGGCAGCCAGGGATGGATCCGGGCTGACGCTCCACATCTCTGGGTGACGTAACTTACACACACAAAGTTTTGACCCAGTAAATGAAAGCTCTCCTCTCCTTTTCCTCCTGCTCTGCTGCAAGCACACAGACACCCAATGTAAAACACACTACAGATAACACAACACACACACCCAGCTCCCACACACACACACACACACCCGCTGAAGGTCACAACACTGATGAACACGTGCAGTTTTCCCTCGCTCTGTTGCAATGAAGAGACGCTTGCTGTTTCCTCTGACTTTGACTAAATTAACCATGCTTATCTCTGTGCTCGAAAGCAGATGCATACCGACGAAGACGTATAGCAGCGAAAATACGCATTTAACGGCTGAGGCCTACAAGATTTTCCCAAACCTACAAGTCGAGGTGTCGGGTAAGACCGTTGAATTCATGGTAGACTCTGGTGCAACTACATCAGTTTTGAGGGCTTCTGAGTTTCCTGTGCCGCTTAAGATGTCTGGTAATTTTGTGCATTCAATCTCTGCGTCTGGGACCACCGTGAAAGAAATGGTTGACCGCACCCCTTGGGTGTAATTTACTCTTGGGGTGTAAATTTAAACATTTATTTCTGCTGTCTGAAGTTGGTCCGGTCAACCTTTTTGGGTCGAGATTTGATGTGTCGGTTAAACATTTGTCTCACATCTTCTCCTGATGGAGTGAAAGTTATGGCCAACCCTGACTCCGTCATCACAGCATGGACACACCCCCTGGGAAATCCTGTGTGCTATTGTTGGGAGTTCCCGAGCCAAATTTTTTCTGCAGCAGCTGACTGAGGTAAAAATCTTTCCCCCTCTGTCTCCAGCCCTGCTCAGATCTGTGTGTGCATTGCTAACATCTCACGGGAACCCGATGAGAGATTTGAAACACAATGGTTTAATCATTCTCCAGAAACTTTAAAGGTGTCATCTGTAAAGTGGAATGAGCACGTGGCTGCAGCTGTGTTCAGTCTGACAGAAGAACAGAAGGGATGCTTCCTGCTTCCGCATTCCATCCCGCATGCTCCTCCCTACAGCTATGTGAGTGAAACAGGGGTAATGCATGTATGTGAGCCGGCTGGTGTAAATGTGTGTGACTCTGAGTCTGTGTGGCTGTGTGGATGTGACTGATGACGTCAGCGTGTTGTTGAGTGTGTGTGAGAAGAAGACTGGAGTTCTATCCCTCTTGAACCTGCAATGATGTTTTTCTTCTGCTGCGAATCCAGCTTGAAGGACACCCCCCTTTACCCCGTCTAACCGCTGACCCAGGATCTGATAAGATGGTTTCTCTCTCATTCCTACAGCTGAAGCAGTGAGAGTGAGTAAAACCTTTTTCTGCCAGAGGGGTAAAGGCCCCCAAATACCGAACAGCAGTTTTCCTGCTTGGTTCTGTGTGGTGATGCGAACGGCAACTTCCCTGATTTCCTGTCAACTTTAAGTGTGTGCGTAATTCACACCAAAACTGCTTGTGTGTCTCTGGGTCCCGATTATTTTATTTTTGCTCACAGTTGGGTAAAGTTAAGGTTTTAAATATCTTGGTACCTATAATTTATAATAAACCAGAAACAGTTTCCATTTTGCTCTTAAAAAGGCTGCATAATAACTTTGAGCCGTGGTCTCATGTGTGAACCATAACATGCTGCATTTAGGGGTTATTAGCAGCCACATCCACATATACTGGAATCATTTTCTTTGGTATTGCTCCATCATGGCTCATTGCTAAGTTAAAATGGATAACATGGCTCTTTGAGATCAAGGTCTCAAACATCTATAAAAGAGGGAAATATGTGCTATTTTTACTTAAAAGAATAAACACTGAAGGCCTGATCTATATTTCAACCAAGCAAACTAAAGATCTGAAATCTGTCTAAAAACAAATAAATGAATCCCGGGCACTTTGAGAAAATGTTGATTAATAAATGGGAATTAAAAAAAAAAATTAAAGTAAATTTAAGGAGCTCCTCTTTTACCGGTCACCAAATAACCAGATGGAAATTAGTTAAAGTAAAAGAAGGGAAAGTTTAAAAACTAGCTCCACAAACCTACGTTAATATGGATAAAATAGTTTTTTTGGGTTGTTGTTGCTATTTGAAATAACATGGGAAGGTGCACTGTAAGAATTAATACAGAGATGTACCTGGAGAAAATACAAACTATTTCATAATAATCTGATATCCATGGATGTTTTAAACTGATTCTCTTGGAAAATAAAATAAAGAATTTGTAAAAGAACAAAAGCAAAAAGCTGCTCGAGCAAAAACTTGGCTGATGATGGACACATAATTAAAAGCAATTTAACTTGATTTAATGTCCTTATCATCTCGGAGTTTAATAAATTGATTAAGAAAACTCCAGCAGACTTCATGTTTTTCCAAAACGATGCCATATTGGCCTTTATGGATCCTCCTCCATGCAGGGAAAATCTACCTGCTCTGATTTGGCTTTTCTGCAGAACGAGTGACGTAACTGACAAAGTTCTGACTGACCTGAACGAACTGACGGACTTTACTCGACCTTTTCCTTCCAGCAGGATTTTCTCCAGGATGCTGCTCTGCTTCCACACAGGGATGGTTGCTGTGTTTCATAATGCTGCTACTCTCATGTTATTAACCAGAAACACCTTTATTTTCCTGATAAGCAGGACTGATGATGTGGATCTATCTACAGGAAAAGACGTCTATACTAAATCGCTTTTGAATATGTGTGTGTACCGTTAGAAAAATCAAACAGGATTTTGACACTTATGACATTCTGGGATAAACTTTTACAGGAAGGATATTATCACCATGGATACGGGTGCATGTGCTGTTTTAGTTCATCTTATCATACTGCTGATGATGCTGCTTTCACAGGGGTGATACCGGAGAAGTGGCCTTCAGGATCCAGTCGTATAGTCTGGTCATTTCATAATAACTTGTTTTTTCTAGATTACAGGAACAAGCAGATGTTGTAATGAAAAATATCTGATGTGTTTATGTTGGTTATGTGCATGTATGACACTGTCCTGTGGTTTGAGGGAATGTTGATGTGTTTTAGAATGTTTGTTTTGTCCACATCTTTCTCTCCTAATGCTGGTTGCTATGGCGACGCAGTCACCGTTCTAAAAACGGGACGGTAAGCTGGTTTTGGACGTGTCTAAAAACCGGACGGTAAGCTGGTTTTGGACGTGTCTCGGGTTGCTGAGCTTAGCAGGCACCGTTACTCCTGTCTGTCTCACTCCGCCGTCTCTCGCTTGATGTCTCCCTTCTTCTCCTCCTCGCTCCCTCTCTCCTCTGCTCTCTGTTCCTCTCCCTTCACATCCTCTGCTTTGCATGCTGACGGCTCTCTACCTCCTCCTGACCTGCAGGAGGATGTGTAACCGGACAAGGTTGAACCTCAGTCCATTTCAGGTTCTCTCTAGCAGGCCTCCTGGTCTTGAAACTGAGCCGGCCCAACCTGGAATCGTCATTGGTGAGGATTCAGTGTTGGTTTATTGCGAAACCTTTTCCTTGTGCTTTCTGAGGCTTCACAGGATCAGCAGCTCTCCCACAACCAGCTGAAATGGGTTTCACACACTGATGCAGAATGGCTGGATTGTAGTTTGTTCGTGACGTGTTTCCACGTCCTGATGAAACCGTGTGCCATTCGATCCGTCCCGGAGACTGGGTCCTGACTAAGAACCTCAAAAGGATGCACTGTGGGTCCCAGCGGTTCTGTGGACCCCTTCCAGGCTGGTGCCCATTCCATCGGAGTCCAGGGACGTCCGGTGCCCCCCCCCCCCCCCCCCCCCCGGGGGTGCAGCTGTATCGCCTGGCCCTTAGCCTGAGAAGGAGCCTAGCAACGGGACGTCGTGGACCCGGACAGAGCGGGTGAGCCTAGCAACACAACTGGATTTTCCTGGCTCCTTCTGACCTGAGCCCACCACTGATCTGCCTGTTTGCTGCTTGCACACCTGTTTCCTGCCTAAAGGTGTGCAGTTCATTTCACCTGTGGGGAAAAGGAATGGAGCCCTGGATGCGTCAACACCGTCTCCCACCTGCACATTTGGTGGTGTTTCAGTGCAGAGGTTGGTGTCTGCCTCTGTTTGTTTTAGCAGCACTGTTTTCGCTGCTATACGTGCTGTCTGCCCTGACAGCAGGAGTTTCACCTGTTTCACCCTCACCTTCACCTGGTACGTTTTCAGTTCCTGAGTTACACAGACTGCGACCCCATGTCATCAATCATCATGACGAACATGACAACTTGTGGTATGCACTTGCTAAGCAGACTGCAACCAAAGTGTTTAATAGCACATGTTACATGTGTTCTCTGATCCCTCATGCCACACCGACTGGAGACTGGGGAGCGGCTGGTGCTATCCTTCCTGGCTGCCAAATCAGTGGGTAAATCTAACAGTACACATTTCTTCAATGCTTCTTTGCTTCTGAAGTTTTGTCCATGGATGCATGATTTTTCATTTCAGTCTATTAGGTTTCACAGAGACTTCTCCAGCAAGACTGATCACCTGATTTCTAAGTCTGTGACGCCTTCTAGTTCTGTACATGCAGTGGCCACCCCGCTGTGTTTTGAGATGCCTTGTTTTGATGTGTCTATGCTTTTAGGTGTAAGCAGTACCTGTAATCACACCATCCTTGCTTCATGTGGGTTTTTTTTGCTGCTGGATAGACCTCCCTGTAAGGATCCTAATTTTACGTTGTGTACAGGAGAGAGTAATGTTAAGTTGTCCTGGTTTGTCCCTATTTAACTCTTCTATCTCCATCTTCTATCTCTTCTATCTCCATCTCCTGAGGGTTTTAGTTGTCCATCTCATATGGTTTGGGTTTGCAGTTCAAAGTCCTTTTTGTGTCTGCCTAGAAATTGGTGTGGTAGACACTATCTATCTTATCTCATCCCTCACCTCCGTGTGTTGTCAGATCTTTCAGGGGTTCTCTCTCCTCCTCATATGACTACAAGGGCTCGTATCTCCATCACTAACTCAGTGTTTGGGGGTGTTTTTTCCACACTATGGTACAGTTAACAATGCTTTTCAAATGGATGCATTAGCTGTAGAGTTAGAAAGTCTCACTTTTCTAAAACTAAGGGGTTCGACGTGTTAGATTACATTAGATTAGATAAACTTTATTGATCCCACGGACGGGAAATTCACTTATTACAGCAGCATTTAAAAAGTGAAAGAAAAAAAGAAAGAATAAATAGATAAACTTAAGAGTTAAATATAACACGATAAACATAAAAAAAAAAACAATAACAGAATAAGGTGACGGTATAAATGACTGTGTAAACAGTGTAAACAGACTACAACATGACAGCCTGGTTCAGGGGTTACAGATTGGTGTAGAGTCTGACAGCAGTTGGGATGAAGGATCGGCGGAGCCTCTTTCTCACACCGTGGGTGTAACAGTCTGCTGCTGAAGGACCTGAGTTAAAGGCCCTCCGGGTCAGGGACCCTGCAGAATAGGATGGCTCTGGATTTTCTCTTAGCTGAAAGGGGGGACCTGCAAGGTTATAGGGGACGAGTGTTGTACATTCATTCCGGATATGTCTACTAATCTGTCTTCTGTTCAGGATCACCTTAGAGATCTGTTATCTGGGATGGAGGCTCGGGATAGCTCTGGTTTTTCTTCTAAATTATGGTCTTAGTTTCAGTCAGGTGGCTGGTGGCATATCTTGCTCGCAGTCTTAGGCCCTATTTTTGCTGTTCTGCTTGCCTGCTGGCTGGTGGTGACTTTCCTCCCCCGGTGCCTCAAGGTAATGATAACATCTGCGTTTCCTGGTCATTCCCTCCAGATGTTTGTTAGTGCTCAGGGCGATTTTTCTAACACCCCGTTAGATTTCCTGGTTTCTCCTCCTGCTTACACTCCACGGATCTGTTATGATGATACTGGTCTTCCACTTGATTTTTCTAGTGATGATGAAGTTTAGATTGTGTGGATAGTTTTCTGTTTAGTCATTTTAGTTTGCTCTTCTTCTCATTCATATGTATTCTGATGTGTTTTTTTTTTTGCTGGTAATCACATGTGTTGAATTGAGGTTGATTTTTATTTCCCCATTCAGAGTTATGATGAAGTTTCTCGAATCCTCGTGATTTTCAACTTCTGATGTTTTGTCTGAATGTATATTGGGAAAATGGGGAGTTGATTTGATTGTTGAATATAATCATTAGGTTTTTTTTTTTACTACAAATACATTACTTTTATTACTTTTATCTTTTATGGGTTTTCTGTTTTTTTTGTTTTTTGTTTCCTCTGTCTTCCCATTGTTTTTTTTGTTTCAATTGTTTGTTTTTTTTTTTCTTTGTTTTTATGTGTTCATTAGCGGGTTGATGACACCGTAAGAGTTTTGGGTTCACTAGCTGATTGTGGTGTTATCATTTTTATCCACTGTGCATCTCTGGCTCAGTGGTTATCCTTGTTTGATGCATTTTTGGTGTTTTTTCTTTTATGCTTTAATCTTATGAAATTTTCTTTTCTGGTGTGATCAATATGAAATGGGTTTCATTATGATCAAAAGAGGGGAATTGTTGGGGAAATTTCATATTATTCCCTTTATTATATTGTGTCTACTGATCCCTCTCAGGGTAAACAGGTTGTTTAAGTTCTTGGTAATGAAGTTTAATACTGAGTAGCCTGTTGCTATCATGCATTCTTTAGAACAGTTCGCTCTGACCTGTGTGACTTATCTGATACCAGCCAGGCGCCTCAGGATGACCCAGCCGGGCATCCTGTCTTAATGTCACTGGGGTTGTTTACGTGCTCAATAAACTGAAAAAGCTCATTAGGTTTGCTGAAGTGTCTAATCCTGTGTGAGGAACAATCTCTTTGTTTGTATTTCATGATGTGCTGTGACGTGATCATTCTGCTTAAAAGATGCTGCATGTGTGTTTCTTATCAGATTCTGTTCAGATCTCTGTGCTGTCAGACCTCTGAGCAGTCTCTCAGGAATTGCAATTCTATTCTTTCTATTCTTCCTATTCATTCTATTCTTTGTATTTTAATCCTGTGTTCAATAAACTTGTAATCATTCTTCACTTCAGAACCAGACTCCTCAATTCTTGACAGAGTAACTTTTTTTGCCTCAACAGTCCCCTGTCAGAAAGAGTTTCAACTCCCATCTCCAGCAGAGCTTCAACCATGTCCCGGGTGAGGCGGGGGACATTGAGTCTGAGTGGACTGTGTTCCGTGCCTCTATTGTCGAGGCGGCCAGCTGCAGCTGTGGCCGTAAGGTCGTCGGTGCCTGTCATGGCGGTAACCACCAAACTCGTTGGTGGACACCAGCAGTAAGGAATGCCGTCAAGCTAAAGAAGGAGTCCTATCGGGCCTTTTTGGCCTGTGGGACTCCAGAGGCAGCTGATGGGTATCGGCGGACTAAGCAGAGCGCAGCTTCGGCGTCGCTAAGGCAAAAACTCGGGCATGGGAGGAGTTTGGAGAGGCCATGGAGAATGACTTCTGGACAGCTTCGAGGAGATTCTGGTCCACCGTCCGGCGGCTTGGAGGGAATACTTCGAAGACCTTCTCAATCCCACCAACACGTCTTCTGATGAGGAAGCAGAGTCTGAGGTAGCTGGCGCTGGCTCTACCATCTCTCGGGCTGAGGTGGTTAAAAAGCTCCTGGGTGGTTGCCATCTGTTGGAAGGGGTATCAATTTTTTTTTTTTTTTTTACGCTTATTTGATTTCCATTCCATTTCCTTGTAAATAATAACTAGACCAAACTAATTATAAAAACTAAAATAAGCTTCAATATGCTGGGATGACGGCCTCACCTGACCTGCTGCTGACAGGTGAGAGAGTGGGGGAGGGGCGTGGCACATCCATGATGCTAATGATGATACTGATGGATGAATTCACCTTGACAGGTGTTGCCAACAAGAAAATCAATTAATAAGTTTATAATGAAAAGACAACCCAAGCCGCCAGGTGCTGCTTACAGAAAACGTAGGAAGGAGGAAAAACGAGCCCAGAGGTACGTCTGAGTTACTGAACATGAAGGCAGCGTGGGTCAACGTTTCATTCTGACAGTAAGCTAACGCTAGCTAGCATAGATGCTACTGTACCGTAACAACATTTGAACAACATAATAGTTAAAGGATCACCAGTATTATGCAAAAAAAGCATGCATGTCATAATGTTAAAGTGACATAAAGGTTTGATACGACGTAAAAATGTTCTAACTGTATTTGCAAAAGGAGATTGCACATTGTCACTGGAAGGAACGTGACCAAATTTGGAGGCCAGGTTGGCTTGAATTTGCCGGGAACAGGACGTGCTGGGCATTCATTTCCTTCTTTTTCTCTGACAGCAACAGCGGTGGCATGGAAGTCTTGGCACTGGAAGTGAGGATCGGACTGCAGTGGGAAGAGTCCTGCAGAAGCGCCTCCTGGGCGATAATCAGTGGGCCAAGGAAAGCCTGGAGCTCGGACTGGACTACCTGGTATTAAGGGAGGCAATTTAGAAAGGAACCACTGGGACTGGGGCTGGCAGCAGAGTGTGGACTTTTATTTTCTTAAGTTTTCCTCTATATGTTTTTAGCACTTTAATTTTTTTTCCGTGATCTTTTTCATTTATAATAAAAGCTGTGCTTCTTGCTGTGTTGGTGTGCCCGCGAATCAAATCTTAGCTTACCTTATTCCATTTTATCAGAGGGAATGTAGGTTAATTCAACAAAGAATAACGATGTTGTGGAAATTTCATATTATTCCCTTTACTATATTGTGTCTACTGATCCCTCTCAGGGTAAACAGGTTGTTTAAGTTCTTGGTAATTGAGTTTAATACTGAGTAGCCTGTTGCTATCATGCATTCTTTAGAACAGTTCGCTCTGACCTGTGTGACTTATCTGATACCAGCCAGGCGCCTCAGGATGACCCAGCCGGGCATCCTGTCTTAATGTCACTGGGGTTATTTACGTGCTCAATAAACTGAAAAAGCTCATTAGGTTTGCTGAAGTGTCTAATCCTGTGTGAGGAACAATCTCTTTGTTTGTATTTCATGATGTGCTGTGACGTGATTATTCTGCTTAAAAGATGCTGCATGTATGTTTCTTATCAGATTCTGTTCAGATCTCTGTGCTGTCAGACCTCTGAACAGTGTCTCTGGAATTCTTCCTATTCTTTCTATTCTTCCTATTCTTTCTATTCTTTGTATTTTATTCTGTGTTCGAATAAACTTGTAATCATTCTTCACTTCAGAACCAGACTCCTCATTTCCTTGACAGAGTAACTTTTTTTGCCTCAACAACGACTGAAGGACTATTACGTTTTATAATGTTTTTATCTAACAATTATTAAATATTTGGATCTGTGGCAGCAGATCTAACACTGTAGAAATGTCATAAAGATGATTAAATCCAGACAGACAGCCTGTCTGTCTCTGAGTGGCTGGAAGGACATGAGGGATTATCTAACTAAACTTTGTGTTACAACGTACATGAAACTGTTGTGTGTTTGTGGAGGTGAGGACCCAAACGCAGGCTGATCAGGCAGGAGGTAAAAGGATTTATTTTCCAAAAACTCAGGAACAGGAAAACACACATTACAGGGGATGAACCACAAGGATCTGAAATCCCATCCACCCATCCATCCATCCATCCATCCCTCCATCCATCCATCCATCCCTCCATCCGTCCATCCATCCATCCGGTCAAGCCTTTACTTTGAAAGACCTGACTGGATGTAGTATGTTGCTGTGTTGCTAGCTTGCCATTGGTCCTCCGTTTCGTGAATGAATGACATCATGTGTGTCCATCTGCGACATGACCCCCTCCCTCAGTAACGACGGTTCTCCCCCGGAGCTTCACGCGGTGAGAGCAGCCCGTTAAACCTGGTTGTCTTCCGGTCCTTGTAGCGGCTAACAGCTAGCAGCGGTGAGCTAGCAGTACAGGTGGCTAACAGCCTGACCTGTTACGTGTTGGTTAAACCTGAATTAGACGGAGCCCGAAGAGAAGCTGGCTCCGCTTGGTTGAGTTTGTGATTACCTGTACAGGTGAGCTGCCTTCGGCCAGTCCGTCTTGCTGGGTTTAATCTCAGGTCGCCTTTTTATTTCTACTCGCACACATTAATTTAGGCTGAGGTAATAGGAACAAAAACAGTCAGTTAAACCGAGTAATTGTTTAATACTCATCGCCGAATCATAGCCAGAAAAGATCTCTTTTTTTAATTTTATTCACTTAATTGTTTTTACAGATCGCATTAATTAAGTTATTGTTATTCGCTGCACCCTGTTATCAATGTAAAACTGAAATACAAAATTTAGATGGAATAAAAGCAGGTTTCTGTTTGGACGAGGCTTTCTGTGATGTGATTTTATCTTAATTTTTATTTAAACTGGTATTTAATCCAAATTTATTTAATTGTAACTGGACAAAGAAGCTGTTATTTCTAATTATCTGTGGGTCTGACTCAAATAAAAAAGCTCCATGTTATGTTTTAATAGAATGATCATTTGCTGAAATAGTTTGATATTATATAATTGTTTTCTATTTTGTAGAAAAGAAGTTTATATTTTATAAATTATATTATAAAAGCACTTTGAGTGGTCAAGCTGACTGGAAAAGCGTTTATAAGTACAGTTCATTTACCATTTGGAACAGATGAGGATATGGACCGGGACTGGTAGAATGGGACATGTAGGACAGGACAGGTAGAATGGGACATGTAGAATGAGACCGGTAGAACGGGACAAGTAGAATTAGACCGGTAGAATGGGACTGTAGAACGAGACAGGTAGGACAGGAATGGTTGGATGGGACAGGTAGAAGGGGACAGGTAGAACGAGACCAGTAGAACGGGATAGGTAGGATGGGACAGGTAGAATGAGACCAGTAGAACAGGACAGGTAGAATGAGACCGGTAGAATGGGACAGGTAGAATTAGACCGGTAGAATGGGACTGTAGAACGAGACAGGTAGGATGGAACAGGTAGAATGAGACAGGTAGGACAGAAATGGTTGGATGGGACAGGTAGAAGAGGACAGGTATAAGGAGATCGGTAGAATGAGACCAGTAGAACGGGACAGGTAGAATGAGACCGGTAGAATGGGACTGTAGAACGAGACAGGTAGGACAGGAATGGTTGGATGGGACAGGTAGAAGGGGACAGGTAGAACGAGACCGGTAGAACGGGATAGGTAGGATGGGACAGGTAGAATGAGACCAGTAGAACAGGACAGGTAGAATGGGATAGGTAGAATGAGACAGGTAGAATGGAACAAGTAGAATGAGACAGGTAGGACAGGACAGGTAGAATGGGACAAGTACGACAGGAATGGTTGGACGAGACAGGTAGAAGGGGACAGGTAGAACGAGACAGGTAGAACGAGATCGGTAGAACAGGACAGGTAGAAGGGGACAGGTAGAATGAGATCGGTAGAATGGGACAGGTAAAATGAGACTGATAGAACGGGACAGGTAGAATGAGACTGGTAGAAAGGGACAGGTAGAATGAGACCGGTAGAATGGGACTGTAGAACGAGACAGGTAGGATGGAACAGGTAGAATGAGACAGGTAGGACAGGAATAGTTGGACGGGACAGGTAGAAAGAGACCCGTAGAATGGGACAGGTAGAAAGAGACCCGTAGAACGGGACAGGTAGAATGAGACTGGTAGAAAGGGACAGGTAGATTGAGACCGGTAGAATGGGACTGTAGAACGAGATCGGTAAACAGGACAGGTAGGATGGGACAGGTAGAACGGGTAATGATGGTGCTTCTGTGGAACAACATAGCTCGCCGTGGGCGGAGCCTCTGACTGGTGGTCCATTACCTTTCTCCCAGTTCCTCCAGGTGTGGAGTGATGCAGCAGAAGTTGTGCTGCAGAGGTTCCGGTTCCTTCTTTCTGGAGAGGAACAGTCTGGCCTGCTGCGCCGATTCCGACCTTCCTTTCCCCTGCCCCCGCTGTGGCAATCAGGAGCGTTTCCGCTGCCTGGCTTCACTCCGTTCCCACCTGGAGTACCACCATTCCTACCTATTGCCGGAACTGAGCTCTGGCAGCTTCAGCATCACCGGAAAACTCCCTGACCAGCTGATGGCAGCCATCCCCTGGCAGGACTCCAGCCTCCCACCCTGGCGAGGGCAGCAGAGCAGGGAGAGGTTGCCTCACGTCCGCTCCCTCAGTGACAGCAGAGACGACGGCGACTCTTACAGCTCTGCGAGGAGGCGCACCCAGAGCGTCGCGGTGGGGACGCAGGAGGAAGGAGGTGCTGAGGATGAAGATGTCTTACAAGAAGAAGAGGGGGATGGAAGTAAAGAAGATGCCAGAGTGTCTGTTAAAATGTCAGACCCAGGTCACCTCCCATTCCGTCCTCCTGCTCCTGTTGGTCTGACCCCGGGTCAGGACCAGCTTTCTTCTCAGGACCCGGACCAGGTCCTGGACCTTGTTGGTGTGTTTGAGTCAGTGAGTACCAGATGTGTGAACTGGGTCAGATGTGGTTTTGTCTGCAGTAACTTGTGTCCCTTCCCAGATCAGAGGTCCTACTCCGGCATGGAGACGGCGGCGGCCTCGGCGGCAGTGCAGCTGCGCCTGGCCAGCATCCTGCGGGCGGCGGACAACACCATGCAGCGGCGGTTGGCCAGGGTCAGCACGGACCTGGCTCAGACCGACACCGAGCTTCTCTGTGAGCGCGCTCACTCGCAACACCTGGCCCAGAAGAGACAGGAAGTGGCGGATAGAGAGCGCTCGCTGAGCCGGCAAGTGGACGTGGCCGTCATGGTGATCGCTGCGCTGAGGGAGCAGCTGAATGCCTCGGAGAGCGAGCTGGAGAGAAGGGAGAGGTGAGAATGTGAGGCGACTCCGAAAGTCTCGGGTTCTAATCTCTAGTTCGGATGTCTGGTTCTGATTTCTGTTTCTATTCTCTAGTTCTGATGTCTGGTTCTGATCTCTAGTTCTGATCTCTGGTTCTATTCTCTAGTTCTGATGTCTGGTTCTATTCTCTAGTTCTGATTTCTGTTTCTATTCTCTAGTTCTGATGTCTGGTTCTGATCTCTATTTCTGATGTCTGATTCTATTCTCTGGTTCTGATGTCTGGTTCTGATCTCTGGTTCTATTCTCTAGTTCTGATGGCTGGTTCTATTCTCTAGTTCTGATGTCTGGTTTTGATCTCTACTTCTGATATCTGGTGCTATTCTCTAGTTCTGATATCTGGTTCTGATCTCTAGTTCTGATGTCTGGTTCTTTTTTCTAGTCCTGATTTCTGTTTCTATTCTCTAGTTCTGATGTCTGGTTCTGATCTCTAGTTCTGATGTCTGGTGCTATTCTCTAGTTCTGATCTCTGATTCTATTCTCTGGTTCTGATGTCTGGTTCTGATCTCTGGTTCTATTTTCTAGTTCTGATGGCTGGTTCTATTCTCTAGTTCTGATGTCTGGTTCTGATCTCTAGTTCTGATATCTGGTGCTATTCTCTAGTTCTGATATCTGGTTCTGATCTCTAGTTCTGATGTCTGGTTCTTTTTTCTAGTCCTGATTTCTTTTTCTATTCTCTAGTTCTGATGTCTGGTTCTGATCTCTAGTTCTGATGTCTGGTTCTGATCTCTGGTTCTATTCTCTAGTTCTGATGTCTGGTTCTGATCTCTAGTTCTATTCTCTAGTTCTGATGGCTGGTTCTATTCTCTAGTTCTGATGTCTGGTTCTGATCTCTAGTTCTGATATCTGGTTCTATTCTCTAGTTCTGATGTCTGGTTCTGATCTCTGGTTCTATTCTCTAGTTCTTATGGCTGGTTCTATTCTCTAGTTCTGATGTCTGGTTCTGATTTCTGTTTCTATTCTCTAGTTCTGATGTCTGGTTCTGATCTCTAGTTCTGATGTCTGGTTCTTTTTTCTAGTCCTGATTTCTGTTCCTATTCTCTAGTTCTAATGTCTGGTTCTGCTCTCTGGTTCTATTCTCTAGTTCTGATGTCTGGTTCTGATCTCTGGTTCTATTCTCTAGTTCTGATGGCTGGTTCTGTTCTCTAGTTCTGATGTCTGGTTCTGATCTCTAGGTCTGATCTCTGGTTCTATTCTCTAGTCCTGATGTCTGGTTCTGATCTCTGGTTCGATTCTCTAGTTCTTATGGCTGGTTCTATTCTCTAGTTCTGATGTCTGGTTTTGATCTCTAATTCTTATGTCTGGTGCTATTCGCTAGTTCTGATGTGTGGTTCTGATTTCTGTTTCTATTCTCTAGTTCTGATGTCTGGTTCTGATCTCTAGTTCTGATGTCTGGTTCTTTTTTCTAGTCCTGATTTCTGTTTCTATTCTCTAGTTCTGATGTCTGATTCTGATCTCTAGTTCTGATGTCTGGTTCTTTTTTCTAGTCCTGATTTCTGTTTCTATTCTCTAGTTCTAATGTCTGGTTCTACTCTCTGGTTCTATTCTCTACTTCTGATGTCTGGTTCTGATCTCTGGTTCTATTCTCTAGTTCTGATGGCTGGTTCTGTTCTCTAGTTCTGATGTCTGGTTCTGATCTCTAGTTCTGATCTCTGGTTCTATTCTCTAGTTCTGATGTCTGGTTCTGATCTCTGGTTCGATTCTCTAGTTCTTATGGCTGGTTCTATTCTCTAGTTCTGATGTCTGGTTTTGATCTCTAATTCTTATGTCTGGTGCTATTCGCTAGTTCTGATGTCTGGTTCTGATTTCTGTTTCTATTCTCTAGTTCTGATGTCTGTTTCTATTCTCTAGTTCTGATGTCTGGTTCTGTTCTCTACTTCTGATGCCTTGTTCTATTATCTAGTTCTGTTGCCTGATTCTGATTTCTGTTTTTGATGTCTGGTGCCATTTTCTAGTTCAGATGTCTGGTTCTATTCTCTAGTTCTGATGTCTGATTCTATTCTCTAGTTCTGATGTCTGGTTCTGATCTCTAGTTCTGATATCTGGTTCTATTCTCTAGTTCTAATGTCTGGTTCTAATCTCTGGTTCTGATTTCTGGTTCTATTCTCTGGTTCTGATGTCTGGTCCTATTCTCTAGTTCTGATGTCTGGTGCTATTGTCCAGTTCTGATGTCTGGTTCTGATCTCTAGTTCTGATGTCTGGTTCCTTTTTCTAGTCCTGATTTCTGGTTCTAATCTCTAGTTCTATGTCTGGTTCTGATCTCTAGTTCTGATGTCTGGTTCTGATCTCTGGCTCTGTTCTCTAGTTCTGATGGCTGGTTCTATTCTCTAGTTCTGATGTCTGGTTCTGATCTCTAGTTCTGTTGCTCTGTTCTTTTTTCTAGTCCTGATTTCTGTTTCTATTCTCTAGTTCTGATGTCTGGTTCTGATCTCTAGTTCTGATGTCTGGTGCTATTCTCTAGTTCTGATGTCTGGTGCTATTCTCTAGTTCTGATGTCTGGTTCTGATCTCTAGTTCTGATATCTGGTTCTATCTTCTAGTTCTGATTTCTGGTTCTGATGTCTGGTTCTATTCTCTCGTTCTCATGTCTGGTTCTGATATTTAGTTCTGATGTCTGGTTCTATTCTCTAGTTCTGATGTCTGGTGCTATTCTCTAGTTCTGATGTCTGGTTCTGATCTCTAGTTCTGATGTCTGGTTCCTTTTTCTAGTCCTGATTTCTGGTTCTAATCTCTAGTTCTGATGTCTGGTTCTGATCTCTAGTTCTTATCTCTGGTTCTCATGTCTGGTTCTGATCTCTAGTTCTTTTTTCTAGTCCTGATTTCTGTTTCTGTTCTCTAGTTCTGATGTCTGGTTCTGATCTCTAGTTCTGATGTCTGGTGGTATTCTCTAGTTCTGATGTCTGGTGCTATTCTCTTGTTCTGATGTCTGGTTCTGATCGCTAGTTCTGATCTCTGGTTCTATTCTCTAGTTCTGATGTCTGGTTCTGATCTCAGGTTCTATTCTCTAGTTCTTATGGCTGGTTCTATTCTCTAGTTCTGATGTCTGGTTTTGATCTCTAATTCTTATGTCTGGTGCTATTCGCTAGTTCTGATGTGTGGTTCTGATTTCTGTTTCTATTCTCTAGTTCTGATGTCTGGTTCTGATCTCTAGTTGTGATGTCTGGTTCTTTTTTCTAGTCCTGATTTCTGTTTCTATTCTCTAGTTCTGATGTCTGGTTCTGATCTCTAATTCTGATATCTGGTTCCTTTTTCTAGTCCTGATTTCTGGTTCTAATCTCTAGTTCTGATGTCTGGTTCTGATCTCTAGTTCTGATATCTGGTTCTATTCTCTAGTTCTAATGTCTGGTTCTGATGTCTGGTTCTATTCTCTAGTTCTGATGTCTGGTTCTGATCTTTAGTTCTGATGCCTTGTTCTATTCTCTAGTTCTGTTGCCTGATTCTGATTTCTGTTTTTGATGTATGGTGCCATTCTCTAGTTCTGATGTCTGATTCTATTCTCTACTTCTGATGTCTGGTTCTGATCTCTAGTTCTGATATCTGGTTCTATTCTCTAGTTCTGATGTCTGGTTCTGATCTCTGGTTCTATTCTCTAGTTCTGATGGCTGGTTCTATTCTGTAGTTTTGATGTCTGATTCTGATTTCTAGTTCTGTTGCCCTGTTCTTTTTTCTAGTCCTGATTTCTGATTCTTTTCTCATGTTCTGATGTCTGGTTCTGATCTCTAGTTCTGATGTCTGGTGCTATTCTCTAGTTCTGATGTCTGGTGCTATTCTCTTGCTCTGATGTCTGGTACTGATCTCTAGTTCTGATTTCTGGTTCTATCTTCTAGTTCTGATTTCTGGTTCTGATGTCTGGTTCTATTCTCTCGTTCTCATGTCTGGTTCTGATCTTTAGTTCTGATGTCTGGTGCTATTCTCTAGCTCTGATGTCTGGTTCCGATCTCTAGTTCTGATATCTGGTTCTATTCTCTAGTTTTAATGTCTGGTTCTAATCTCTGGTTCTGATTTCTGGTTCTGATATCTGGTTCTATTCTCTAGTTCTGATGTCTGGTTCTGATGTCTGGTTCTGTTCTCTACTTCTGATGCCTTGTTCTATTATCTAGTTCTGTTGCCTGATTCTGATTTCTGTTTTTGATGTCTGGTGCCATTCTCTAGTTCAGATGTCTGGTTCTATTCTCTAGTTCTGATGTCTGATTCTATTCTCTAGTTCTGATGTCTGGTTCTGATCTCTAGTTCTGATATCTGGTTCTATTCTCTAGTTCTAATGTCTGGTTCTAATCTCTGGTTCTGATTTCTGGTTCTATTCTCTGGTTCTGATGTCTGGTTCTATTCTCTAGGTCTGATGTCTGGTGCTATTCTCTAGTTCTGATGTCTGGTTCTGATCTCTAGTTCTGATGTCTGGTTCCTTTTTCTAGTCCTGATTTCTGGTTCTAATCTCTAGTTCTGATGTCTGGTTCTGATCTCTAGTTCTGATGTCTGGTTCTGATCTCTGGTTCTATTCTCTAGTTCTGATGACTGTTTCTTTTCTCTAGTTCTGATGTCTGGTTCTGATCTCTAGTTCTGATGTCTGGTGCTATTCTCTTTTTCTGATGTCTGGTTCTGATCTCTAGTTCTGATATCTGGTTCTATCTTCTAGTTCTGATTTCTGGTTCTGATGTCTGGTTCTATTCTCTCGTTCTCATGTCTGGTTCTGATCTTTAGTTCTGATGTCTGGTTCTATTCTCTAGTTCTGATGTCTGATGCTATTCTCTAGTTCTGATGTCTGGTTCTGATCTCTAGTTCTGATGTCTGGTTCCTTTTTCTAGTCCTGATTTCTGGTTCTAATCTCTAGTTCTGATGTCTGGTTCTGATCTCTAGTTCTGATATCTGGTTCTCATGTCTGGTTCTGATCTCTAGTTCTGATGTCTGGTTCTGATCTCTGGTTCTATTCTCTAGTTCTGATGGCTGGTTCTGATCTCTAGTTCTGATGTCTGGTGTTATTCTCTAGTTCTGATGTCTGGTGCTATTCTCTTGTTCTGATGTCTGGTTCTGATCTCTAGTTCTGATCTCGGGTTCTATTCTCTAGTTCTGATGTCTGGTTCTGATCTCAGGTTCTATTCTCTAGTTCTCATGGCTGGTTCTGTTCTCTACTTCTGATGTCTGGTTTTGATCTCTAATTCTTATGTCTGGTTCTTTTTTCTAGTCCTGATTTCTGTTTCTATTCTCTAGTTCTGATGTCTGGTTCTGATCTCTAGTTCCGATGTCTGGTTCCTTTTTCTAGTCCTGATTTCTGGTTCTAATCTCTAGTTCTGATGTCTGGTTCTGATCTCTAGTTCTGATCTCTGGTTCTGATCTCTAGTTCTGATATCTGGTTCTGTTCTCTAGTTCTGATGTCTAATTCTGATCTCTGGTTCTATTCTGTAGTTCTGATGTCTGGTTCTGATCTGTAGTTCTGATGTCTTGTTCTATTATCTAGTTCTGTTGCCTGATTCTGATTTCTGTTTTTGATGTCTGGTGCCATTCTCTAGTTCAGATGTCTGGTTCTATTCTCTAGTTCTGATGTCTGGTTCTATTATCTAGTTCTGTTGGCTGGTGCTATTCTCCAGTTCTGATGTCTGGTTCTGATCTCTAGTTCTGATGTCTGGTGCTGTTCTCTAGTTCTGATATCTGGTTCTATTCTCTAGTTCTGATTTCTGTTTCTATTCTCTAGTTCTGATGTCTGGTTCTGATCTCTATTTCTGATGTCTGATTCTATTCTCTGGTTCTGATGTCTGGTTCTGATCTCTGGTTCTATTCTCTAGTTCTGATGGCTGGTTCTATTCTCTAGTTCTGATGTCTGGTTTTGATCTCTACTTCTGATATCTGGTGCTATTCTCTAGTTCTGATATCTGGTTCTGATCTCTAGTTCTGATGTCTGGTTCTTTTTTCTAGTCCTGATTTCTGTTTCTATTCTCTAGTTCTGATGTCTGGTTCTGATCTCTAGTTCTGATGTCTGGTGCTATTCTCTAGTTCTGATCTCTGATTCTATTCTCTGGTTCTGATGTCTGGTTCTGATCTCTGGTTCTATTTTCTAGTTCTGATGGCTGGTTCTATTCTCTAGTTCTGATGTCTGGTTCTGATCTCTAGTTCTGATATCTGGTGCTATTCTCTAGTTCTGATATCTGGTTCTGATCTCTAGTTCTGATGTCTGGTTCTTTTTTCTAGTCCTGATTTCTTTTTCTATTCTCTAGTTCTGATGTCTGGTTCTGATCTCTAGTTCTGATGTCTGGTTCTGATCTCTGGTTCTATTCTCTAGTTCTGATGTCTGGTTCTGATCTCTAGTTCTATTCTCTAGTTCTGATGGCTGGTTCTATTCTCTAGTTCTGATGTCTGGTTCTGATCTCTAGTTCTGATCTCTGGTTCTATTCTCTAGTTCTGATGTCTGGTTCTGATCTCTGGTTCTATTCTCTAGTTCTTATGGCTGGTTCTATTCTCTAGTTCTGATGTCTGGTTTTGATCTCTAATTCTTATGTCTGGTGCTATTCGCTAGTTCTGATGTCTGGTTCTGATTTCTGTTTCTATTCTCTAGTTCTGATGTCTGGTTCTGATCTCTGGTTCTATTCTCTAGTTCTGATGTCTGGTTCTGATCTCTGGTTCTATTCTCTAGTTCTGATGGCTGGTTCTATTCTCTAGTTCTGATGTCTGGTTCTGATCTCTAGTTCTGATCTCTGGTTCTATTCTCTAGTTCTGATGTCTGGTTCTGATCTCTGGTTCTATTCTCTAGTTCTTATGGCTGGTTCTATTCTCTAGTTCTGATGTCTGGTTCTGATTTCTGTTTCTATTCTCTAGTTCTGATGTCTGGTTCTGATCTCTAGTTCTGATGTCTGGTTCTTTTTTCTAGTCCTGATTTCTGTTCCTATTCTCTAGTTCTAATGTCTGGTTCTGCTCTCTGGTTCTATTCTCTAGTTCTGGTGTCTGGTTCTGATCTCTGGTTCTATTCTCTAGTTCTGATGGCTGGTTCTGTTCTCTAGTTCTGATGTCTGGTTCTGATCTCTAGGTCTGATCTCTGGTTCTATTCTCTAGTTCTGATGTCTGGTTCTGATCTCTGGTTCGATTCTCTAGTTCTTATGGCTGGTTCTATTCTCTAGTTCTGATGTCTGGTTTTGATCTCTAATTCTTATGTCTGGTGCTATTCGCTAGTTCTGATGTGTGGTTCTGATTTCTGTTTCTATTCTCTAGTTCTGATGTCTGGTTCTGATCTCTAGTTCTGATGTCTGGTTCTTTTTTCTAGTCCTGATTTCTGTTTCTATTCTCTAGTTCTGATGTCTGATTCTGATCTCTAGTTCTGATGTCTGGTTCTTTTTTCTAGTCCTGATTTCTGTTTCTATTCTCTAGTTCTAATGTCTGGTTCTACTCTCTGGTTCTATTCTCTACTTCTGATGTCTGGTTCTGATCTCTGGTTCTATTCTCTAGTTCTGATGGCTGGTTCTGTTCTCTAGTTCTGATGTCTGGTTCTGATCTCTAGTTCTGATCTCTGGTTCTATTCTCTAGTTCTGATGTCTGGTTCTGATCTCTGGTTCGATTCTCTAGTTCTTATGGCTGGTTCTATTCTCTAGTTCTGATGTCTGGTTTTGATCTCTAATTCTTATGTCTGGTGCTATTCGCTAGTTCTGATGTCTGGTTCTGATTTCTGTTTCTATTCTCTAGTTCTGATGTCTGTTTCTATTCTCTAGTTCTGATGTCTGGTTCTGTTCTCTACTTCTGATGCCTTGTTCTATTATCTAGTTCTGTTGCCTGATTCTGATTTCTGTTTTTGATGTCTGGTGCCATTTTCTAGTTCAGATGTCTGGTTCTATTCTCTAGTTCTGATGTCTGATTCTATTCTCTAGTTCTGATGTCTGGTTCTGATCTCTAGTTCTGATATCTGGTTCTATTCTCTAGTTCTAATGTCTGGTTCTAATCTCTGGTTCTGATTTCTGGTTCTATTCTCTGGTTCTGATGTCTGGTCCTATTCTCTAGTTCTGATGTCTGGTGCTATTGTCCAGTTCTGATGTCTGGTTCTGATCTCTAGTTCTGATGTCTGGTTCCTTTTTCTAGTCCTGATTTCTGGTTCTAATCTCTAGTTCTATGTCTGGTTCTGATCTCTAGTTCTGATGTCTGGTTCTGATCTCTGGCTCTGTTCTCTAGTTCTGATGGCTGGTTCTATTCTCTAGTTCTGATGTCTGGTTCTGATCTCTAGTTCTGTTGCTCTGTTCTTTTTTCTAGTCCTGATTTCTGTTTCTATTCTCTAGTTCTGATGTCTGGTTCTGATCTCTAGTTCTGATGTCTGGTGCTATTCTCTAGTTCTGATGTCTGGTGCTATTCTCTAGTTCTGATGTCTGGTTCTGATCTCTAGTTCTGATATCTGGTTCTATCTTCTAGTTCTGATTTCTGGTTCTGATGTCTGGTTCTATTCTCTCGTTCTCATGTCTGGTTCTGATATTTAGTTCTGATGTCTGGTTCTATTCTCTAGTTCTGATGTCTGGTGCTATTCTCTAGTTCTGATGTCTGGTTCTGATCTCTAGTTCTGATGTCTGGTTCCTTTTTCTAGTCCTGATTTCTGGTTCTAATCTCTAGTTCTGATGTCTGGTTCTGATCTCTAGTTCTGATCTCTGGTTCTCATGTCTGGTTCTGATCTCTAGTTCTTTTTTCTAGTCCTGATTTCTGTTTCTGTTCTCTAGTTCTGATGTCTGGTTCTGATCTCTAGTTCTGATGTCTGGTGGTATTCTCTAGTTCTGATGTCTGGTGCTATTCTCTTGTTCTGATGTCTGGTTCTGATCGCTAGTTCTGATCTCTGGTTCTATTCTCTAGTTCTGATGTCTGGTTCTGATCTCAGGTTCTATTCTCTAGTTCTTATGGCTGGTTCTATTCTCTAGTTCTGATGTCTGGTTTTGATCTCTAATTCTTATGTCTGGTGCTATTCGCTAGTTCTGATGTGTGGTTCTGATTTCTGTTTCTATTCTCTAGTTCTGATGTCTGGTTCTGATCTCTAGTTGTGATGTCTGGTTCTTTTTTCTAGTCCTGATTTCTGTTTCTATTCTCTAGTTCTGATGTCTGGTTCTGATCTCTAATTCTGATATCTGGTTCCTTTTTCTAGTCCTGATTTCTGGTTCTAATCTCTAGTTCTGATGTCTGGTTCTGATCTCTAGTTCTGATATCTGGTTCTATTCTCTAGTTCTAATGTCTGGTTCTGATGTCTGGTTCTATTCTCTAGTTCTGATGTCTGGTTCTGATCTTTAGTTCTGATGCCTTGTTCTATTCTCTAGTTCTGTTGCCTGATTCTGATTTCTGTTTTTGATGTATGGTGCCATTCTCTAGTTCTGATGTCTGATTCTATTCTCTACTTCTGATGTCTGGTTCTGATCTCTAGTTCTGATATCTGGTTCTATTCTCTAGTTCTGATGTCTGGTTCTGATCTCTGGTTCTATTCTCTAGTTCTGATGGCTGGTTCTATTCTGTAGTTTTGATGTCTGATTCTGATTTCTAGTTCTGTTGCCCTGTTCTTTTTTCTAGTCCTGATTTCTGATTCTTTTCTCATGTTCTGATGTCTGGTTCTGATCTCTAGTTCTGATGTCTGGTGCTATTCTCTAGTTCTGATGTCTGGTGCTATTCTCTTGCTCTGATGTCTGGTACTGATCTCTAGTTCTGATTTCTGGTTCTATCTTCTAGTTCTGATTTCTGGTTCTGATGTCTGGTTCTATTCTCTCGTTCTCATGTCTGGTTCTGATCTTTAGTTCTGATGTCTGGTGCTATTCTCTAGCTCTGATGTCTGGTTCCGATCTCTAGTTCTGATATCTGGTTCTATTCTCTAGTTTTAATGTCTGGTTCTAATCTCTGGTTCTGATTTCTGGTTCTGATATCTGGTTCTATTCTCTAGTTCTGATGTCTGGTTCTGATGTCTGGTTCTGTTCTCTACTTCTGATGCCTTGTTCTATTATCTAGTTCTGTTGCCTGATTCTGATTTCTGTTTTTGATGTCTGGTGCCATTCTCTAGTTCAGATGTCTGGTTCTATTCTCTAGTTCTGATGTCTGATTCTATTCTCTAGTTCTGATGTCTGGTTCTGATCTCTAGTTCTGATATCTGGTTCTATTCTCTAGTTCTAATGTCTGGTTCTAATCTCTGGTTCTGATTTCTGGTTCTATTCTCTGGTTCTGATGTCTGGTTCTATTCTCTAGGTCTGATGTCTGGTGCTATTCTCTAGTTCTGATGTCTGGTTCCTTTTTCTAGTCCTGATTTCTGGTTCTAATCTCTAGTTCTGATGTCTGGTTCTGATCTCTAGTTCTGATGTCTGGTTCTGATCTCTGGTTCTATTCTCTAGTTCTGATGACTGTTTCTTTTCTCTAGTTCTGATGTCTGGTTCTGATCTCTAGTTCTGATGTCTGGTGCTATTCTCTTTTTCTGATGTCTGGTTCTGATCTCTAGTTCTGATATCTGGTTCTATCTTCTAGTTCTGATTTCTGGTTCTGATGTCTGGTTCTATTCTCTCGTTCTCATGTCTGGTTCTGATCTTTAGTTCTGATGTCTGGTTCTATTCTCTAGTTCTGATGTCTGGTGCTATTCTCTAGTTCTGATGTCTGGTTCTGATCTCTAGTTCTGATGTCTGGTTCCTTTTTCTAGTCCTGATTTCTGGTTCTAATCTCTAGTTCTGATGTCTGGTTCTGATCTCTAGTTCTGATATCTGGTTCTCATGTCTGGTTCTGATCTCTAGTTCTGATGTCTGGTTCTGATCTCTGGTTCTATTCTCTAGTTCTGATGGCTGGTTCTGATCTCTAGTTCTGATGTCTGGTGTTATTCTCTAGTTCTGATGTCTGGTGCTATTCTCTTGTTCTGATGTCTGGTTCTGATCTCTAGTTCTGATCTCGGGTTCTATTCTCTAGTTCTGATGTCTGGTTCTGATCTCAGGTTCTATTCTCTAGTTCTCATGGCTGGTTCTATTCTCTACTTCTGATGTCTGGTTTTGATCTCTAATTCTTATGTCTGGTTCTTTTTTCTAGTCCTGATTTCTGTTTCTATTCTCTAGTTCTGATGTCTGGTTCTGATCTCTAGTTCCGATGTCTGGTTCCTTTTTCTAGTCCTGATTTCTGGTTCTAATCTCTAGTTCTGATGTCTGGTTCTGATCTCTAGTTCTGATCTCTGGTTCTGATCTCTAGTTCTGATATCTGGTTCTGTTCTCTAGTTCTGATGTCTAATTCTGATCTCTGGTTCTATTCTGTAGTTCTGATGTCTGGTTCTGATCTGTAGTTCTGATGTCTTGTTCTATTATCTAGTTCTGTTGCCTGATTCTGATTTCTGTTTTTGATGTCTGGTGCCATTCTCTAGTTCAGATGTCTGGTTCTATTCTCTAGTTCTGATGTCTGGTTCTATTATCTAGTTCTGTTGCCTGGTGCTATTCTCCAGTTCTGATGTCTGGTTCTGATCTCTAGTTCTGATGTCTGGTTCTATTATCTAGTTCTGTTGCCTGGTGCTATTCTCTAGTTCTAATGTCTGGTTCTAGTCTCTGGTTCTGATTTCTGGTTCTATTCTCTAGTTCTGATGTTCTCTGTTTCTGATGTGGATTGTGGTTTTTACAGGGAGGTGATCACCATTCAGAAGTTCCTGGAGGCGGCGTCACGACAGGAAACCAGCGGGAAAGTTCGAATCCAGAACTTCATTGAGAACCTCCTGAGACGGATCGCTCTGGCCGAGAGGCTTCTGGAGTATTACCAGGCCAACAGGAGCCCCTCCCAGTACAGCAAGTCCAAGGTAGACCACCAGTAGTATAACCCCTGGTTTCAGTCTGATCTCTATCCTCGTTTCCTGGCTGCTGTTGTCATGGTGGTGTTTGTCCTGCAGCGTCTTTCTGTTGGTTTTTCTCTCACTTATATGTGATGGCTTATGACATAAACACACTTGGTCCTGATGTAACTTCCTGTTTTCTGGTCTGTGTTCAGTAACTAGAGGAATAAACCATCTTTCCTTCCTCCCCGCCCTGGCAGCAACCTGATCACGGACCACACAGAATCACTAAAACCAGGTGAGTGAGCGTTGAAGGTTCATTCCCACCAGCGACAGCTTTATCAGTCCGATCAATGAGTTTGTTTACATGACCGCTAAAATCTGGGACTAATCTGATTACTCTAATAATCTGATCCGTCTATCTATGGAGGACCAGAGACCCGAACCAAGAATCAGGACTTAACATACTCTGATATCTCTTCGCTACCTGGGTTACCCAGATATTCAGGGTCCTGGTCAACGATACTATGAAGCTGGTTTTCAACTCTGTGATTCAACCCCGGATTTTCCATCTGGATCAAAGTGTACTCACATAAAAGGGGCATAGTTTGCAGCATCTGACCAATCACAGAGAAACCCTGCAGGAAGAATTAAACACCCAGACCAGAAGCTGCACGGTTGCCATAGCAACAGCTAGGAAGGAAAGCTGGCTCTGTTAAAGTGTAAACTGGTGAGATTCTAGGATTTTAACTGATGGGAAGATAGAAACGAACATGACTGATTATTACGGCCCAGACGTTTGGGGCGGTGATGGAAAAATCTTGTATTGATGAAATAATGACCATCTGAGAAGACTCAGCTAGTCATCAATGATTGTGATCCGGACTGTTTTTACAGGACGCTGTTATCTTTAATGCCCCTGGGAGTGAATACAGTTGTAGAAACACCAAAGGACTTTATGACCCTCCTGCTGTGGTTGGTCAACGTGAAGCCTGACTCTGGAGTCCTGCACCAGTGGACAGCTGTTCCCAGGGGGAGGGGCTATATAAGGATGTGTCCTGAGACTGGACTCTAGCTCTAACATTGTCGGCTGGCCTGTGCTTAACTTGTCTTCCGGTTGTGTCTGAACTCCTGCAACTGCAGTAAACAGCTGTGTCTTCCCCCCAATCTGAGTGTCCATTGTTTATTGAGAGAATTTTCCTAACAGGCAGAGCTTCGTCAGTTCCTTCCTTCATAGTTTCCATCCCGGTCTTTAGAGGCGTTGCCTCCTTGAGCAGGTTTGTGTTGGAATATTAATTCCTCACCATAACGACATGAGTAGTTGTGGTTCCATAAATTCATGGTTCTACAGTTCTGCCATGTGTGAGTTTTACTATTAAGCTCATTAGTTCACATGCAGTCCTAAGCCCTGTTTCCACGGAGCGGCTCGGCCCGGGCTGGTACAGTTCGTAAGTTTTAGAACTGTTAAGCCAGTTCAGGTGAGCGTTACCACTGCAAGCCGGACCGTCCACTGGGAATGTGGGGTTCAGACGAAATGTCGAGCGTAGCGTCATACTAGTGCAACGACCACATAATGCTACAAACAACAATGGAGGCCAGTCAGCAGCTGGTTTTTGTTCTGCTTGGCTTTTAGTTCTTGGTATGAACGATACATGTCGCATCGCACGAAGAAGGTTGAAGCCACAAGGATACCACACCAACTGCTTTCACAGGAAAGGCTGGAATTCCATCATCATCCACTGGGGAGTTGTTGATGATGGAAAAGGACTATTCTGGAGTGTGACTGCAGGAAAACCTGGGAGCTGGCCAGGGAGGCCGGTACCCTGCTTGAACAAAGAATATCGGGGGGTGAATGTTGGCTACTGTGTGTTGGGGGAATCTGCCTACCATTTACAGAACTGGCTGCTGAAACAATGGCCGCTTGACAGCAGAACAACCTACAACACAAAACATCCAGGGCCCGGGTCGTAGTTGGAAATGCATTAGGGAGACGTGGTGGTGGTGTCGGCTTAGGAGGAACAACAGTCACATTAAACTTGCCAAATCCACGGTGCTTACTTGCCACCAGCAGGACTGGGACGCGTCTGCGGACCCAGCACTGCTAACAGCACGGGATGCTGAAGGAGAGCGGAGTACTCTGATGCAGCATCATATCCCATAACTGTTTTATGTCAGTATATAAGCTGCTACACCCTTTTTTTTATTATTAAACCTTTTGATCATCAGCTTAGCAGATGGAGAAGTGTTGCTTCTACATGCACTGAAATCTTTCCATAGTACCTGAGATAATGAAACTGGAATGATTATACAGAAGCATGTTATGTTAAATGAAGTCCTGTTTCAGCAATGCCTGGGCGGTGGCTCGGGGTCCCGACTGCCTCCCAGCACCTGCACCAGCTGCCCAAGGACAGCGAGGAAGGCCTGGTTGGAGCCGACCGGTGCCTCCTGGGTATTCTGACGCCTGAAACTGACCCTCCGAGAGGCTCTCCATTCTCTGCAGCTGCCTTTCATCTGCAGCCACATCTCTGTTCGCACTCTCTTCTCACCTGGAATATACGGAAGACCAGATCAGTGGGTTTTAAGCAACAGTAAGAAAACTAGGTGGATCTACATTAGCATAGCATCAGACTGCAGTCATAGCTGGAAACATACGTTATAAATCTCTGTTACAGCAGCAATCAGCTTAACAAATAACGAACACACAACAAATAAGAAAGATGTACGCACAGCAATAAGCTCAATAAACACAATATATACAAGAAAAGCTCAAAACACAAATAAAATAGCCACATAAACAAACCATGTTCCGTTATCATCATGGATTTGATGCAAGTAAACTACAATGGAATTTATTTCACAGTTTAATGTGACTTCTAAGTTAGGAAAAAGGCACAATTACAACTGCCACTCAGAACATCATGGCTTACCGGTGTGGTGACGCCGGGGTGCAGTGGGCGTAATCTCTGGTCTGGTCGGTGGGGACGCAGGGGGACTGGGGCTACTGGACAAAGTGGAGAGACCCTCGTCCTGTCTGGACGAGGCTTCAGTGTCAAGTCCTTGAACTGTAACTGAAAATGCAGAGAGTTTGATTCACAAACGAGAATACACACGATGTTAACGTTAGCAATAGCAGTTAGCATTAGGTAGGAAACAATGTGATGCTAAGCTAGTAAGAGACGAGATGCTAACCACCTTATCCTTTCCTTTCATTCGACTTTACAAAGATGTTGTGCAAAGACTGAATGGTTGTGTGCTGTGATTTCATAACTTGTTAGCAGAGCTAAAGCTAATGCCAAGCGGAAAAATGCGTACCAACAGGATCTATTATGGATTCCAGAAGTACAGTCGCCCAGTCCAGCCCTTCCACTCTGCCTTTGTCTGCTGGTCTGTGGCCATAAATATTGTCCATGGCATCGTACCACCTCCAAGTACTTTGACTGGTTTCTACTTCGGCCGTTGTCATCCTGAATTTTTCTGTATTATCTTTTAGCTTCTTAAGTTTTACCCGACATTGTTCTGACGTCCTTTCAAATCCTTGGGCTGCCATCCGCTGAGACATTTCTTTGTACAGGTTTTTGTTTCTCATTGCTCCATCCAGCTCATTCTGAATCACGCTATCGCCAGCTATAGCTAGCAAAGCTTGTAGTTCCAGAGCCGACCAGACCTTACTGGTGTTTGCAGTGATGTCTTTCTGTCCTTCAATCAATGGATTTTATCATTAGATGCCAGTAGCTCTGCCCTAAATGTACCGTAGCCTTTTCCTAGGGGCCTAAAACTGAAGGGGGTCCATAAATGATGCGATATGGTTCGGTTATATGGGCCCATTTTATAATGGAAACACCGAAAATAGCATTCCGGACCGTACTGGTCCAAACCGAACCACTCAGTGGAACGGGACTCTAGTGGAGCTAAACAGACTCAGGAACAAGTCCAGATCCAGGACCGAAACATTCTTCAAAGCTTTCAGCGACCAGGCTTCTTTTCTTCATCTAAATGATGCATCTGTCCCCCAAAACCTCCTCCTCTCCTCAGACTCCCCTCACCATCCACTACCAACCTGGACAGGATGGTCTAAGAATGGGCGGGACATTTTCCAAGAGATCTGATTGGTCAGGAGGTGGAGCTTTTATACTCATTGATCTCTGATCCAGAACAAAGCCTGGTCCGGAGCAGGTTAGCCGTTAGTGTAAGTTACCATGGTGATTTACCAGGTAAGAAGTGAACCAGCTTCGTAGGACAGAAAACCCCGGGTCAACCCCGAACCTACCTGGATGAGAGAAAATCCAGATTCCTGGTTCAGGTCTCTGGAGGGTCTTTGAAATAGCAACACATTTTGATGATGAGTAATTAAATGTGAAATAAAAATATAAATTCCTAAATATATTTTCAAATCCATGAATGAGTTCATACAAAAAGAAATCAAATTTCAGTGTTTTGTAATTACATGTTTTAAATGGAAATATTAAAAAGAATTATATATTGAAATAATTCCTTATTACTGTGATTTGTAAATGTATTTAAACTTCTTTTAATATAAGGAGAAATGAATAACAGGTTCATAAATGTAGTAAATCCCTTTTCCATTTTCTTTACCTTCCATTTTGAAATCCTTTTTGCAACTGGATTTCCTTCATGGTTTACCCTCACCATTTAGCTTTTGTGTGACACACAGGAAATGCCTGTAGTTACCACCTGTAACCATAGCAACAACCTTCCTTTCCTCCTTGTGTTTCATCACATCGCCAGGTCGGCAGCAGGCCAGCTGTTCTCATCTGGTTTCCATGACAACAGAACCCAGTACTCCTCCCAGTTCAGCGGCCATCCTCCATTCTCCAAACCAGGTGGGGGGGGCCTCAACCGGGAGCTCCTGGCCCAGTCGTCCAGACTGTTCTGCCGGCCCGAACACAGAGACGACATGTGGAACAACCAGCGCCGCCGGTGCACCGAGTATGAGGCCTAGAACCATGGAAATGGGTGGGGGGGGTTCCAGTGTGTTAACCTGTGGAGAATCACCTGTCGCTTTCATGTCATGGATGTAAACAGGAAGTAGAAACCGCGCAGCAATGCACTCTGGGTGACGTCACTCGGAGAGCATTGGTCCTTTAACTCAAAGCATCTCTGGTAAACAAAAACAGCTCTTCTGTAAACAATCCCTGATGCAGAAAAAAACGCCTGAAAAAGAGACATCACCGTAACCATGGTAACCATAAACTAATAACAGAGATCACTGATGTCATCAGTCCGTCTGCGGTTATCGTCTGAAGACTTTAAAACACTTGAGATCTGATAACCTTTAAGGAGTCTGGATCGTGGTTCTGGTGATATCCTCTCTTTAGTTTCAACCTTTACATCCCAACCCTGTTCCCCAGAAATTCCCGATCCGTTCAGTCATACCGACCCGGTTCCCCAGAAACTCCCGATCCGTCCAGTCATACCGACCCGGTTCCCCAGAAACTCCCGATCCATCCAGTCATACCGACCCTGTTCCCCAGAAACTCCCGATCCGTTCAGTCATACCGACCCTGTTCCCCAGAAACTCCCGATCCGTTCAGTCATACCGACCCGGTTCCCCAGAAACTCCCGATCCGTCCAGTCATATCGACCCGGTTCCTCAGAAACTCCCGATCCGTCCAGTTGGACGAGATTGCGATAATGGACATCAGAGGTGACCACGAGCTACCACATTAGCGGCAAACGCTAAGACAACCTGTTGTGGATGAATCATGTCAGTTTTCTTGAAGCTCTGTATTAACATGCAGGAGCAGCTTGGCCCACATCTGGAGGACGCCACAAACACAATGAATGTTCTCTGACTTTCAGAATAATTTGGTGTGAAGATTTAACCCGACCGTCGTGTAAGCGTGACAGACGGTCTGACGGGTCAGATGGCGCTGGGTCTACCAGAGCATTTCCTCTCTGCCTCGCTGTATTTCCTCCACTGACATGATTGTAAACGGCTGCATTTGGTGTCAAACGTATATTTGCTGTTGATTTACTTCATGTTCATCAGTATTTTTGGAAACTTGGTTTCCATGTTGTCCTGAAACCGGTCATCATGAAATGATGTTCAGAGCTTCCTGTCTTGGAATTGTTTTATGTTCCTGATTAACTTTAATAAAGTCATGAAAATGTTATACACCTGGCAGGTAACCCTCAGAAAAACCAAGAACTTTTAAATGTATTAGAATGTTTTACAGATGAAACTTTCAGATGATTTTTTTTTATTGTTTTAATAAACCAAGTCTGATTAAAATGTAGAGATGAATAAGAGTTTATGGTCTAAACTATCCTCTTCTGCTTGTCATGTCAGAAAATAACCTGGAATTAAGTACAAGTATGGGTGGAGTCTCCCAGAGATCCAGGTGTGGTCTGATTCTGAAGCACTGATGATCTGATCCAGTCTTACCGCTGCTGTTAGCCCAGAAAATTCAACCTGGAAGCAACATTTTTTCTTTCCAGTCTCTTTTTTATTGTGTTGTTGATGATTCTTGGAGACATGAAGATCTCCTGCTTCCAGTAACTCCGCCCCAGCGTCCTAGCCGGGAATAAACCTGCTTTTTTATTTTTCTGCTTCTCGTCCTCAGAATTGAACCATCCACCAGTAACCAGTAGGGGGCAGTGTAGGGACCAGTTAGACCAGATGGAAAGTAACAGGGGGGACATTTGGAAACCAGTTCTGGGTCCTTACAGACCCTCTATGCTGCTGCTGCTACTGGGATCTCTGAATGAGCCAATCACTGATCTCCTCTATTGTCTCCATGGTAATCATGTTTCCATCTTACAAATTCAGCATCTCTATCTGCTCTGAGGTCTCTAATATGCACCCTGGCGGAATACCATAATCTGTATGAATATGAACAAAAATGAGGACAGTTATACTAACAATGGAGCTGATTGGCTACGGGGAAAAGAGGTTAAATAAAGAATTACCTCCACTTTGGGGTAATTTACAAGGAAAAATGGCATGTTATGTTATTACTGTACTCAGATCTGACATTTACAGATCATGTGAAAGGAAAGACGTAAATCACTTCCACGTTTTAGTTCAAACTTCACTAAATTCTGTTTTCAATCAGACTTTAAGTTTCAGTGTGTTGTGTCAGCAGGAGGTAGAGGAGCTGGGATGGAGGAAGAAACATGGCCTGTAAGAGGTCACATGGCTGTACAGCCTGGAGATGAATGGCTGCATCTCTGTGATGGAAAGGTAAATGAATTCCATGTTTCTAGACTTCTTTTCTTGGCGGTGGGCAGCGATTTGGTGCATTAGCGCCACCAGCTGGCAGATGTGTGGACCAGAATGTCGGATGGAGGACTGAGTGGTTAACTTGTGATATATCACACCCTCTGTGATGACGACAAACCTTGGACCCAGGTTTCCCTTGCCCGGACGTGGGTCACCGGGGCCCTCTTCTGGAGCCAGGCCTGGAGGTGGGGCACAGAGGCGAGCAATTGGTGGCCGGGCCTTTGTCCATGGGGCCCGATCAGGCTCAGCCCGAAAGGGTGACATGGGCTTCCCCTCCCGTGGGCTGACCACCTGCAGGAGGGGCCATAGGGGTCGGGTGCAGTGTGAGCTGGGTGGCTGCCAAAGGTGGGGACCCTGGCGGTCTGATCCTCGGGTGCTGAAGCTAGCACTAGGGACTTGGAATGTCACCTCTCCAATGGGGAAGGAGTCTGAGCTGGTGCGCGAAGTTGAGTGGTTCCGGCTAGATATAGTTGGACTCACCTCGACACACGGCTTGGGCTCTGGAACCACTGTCCTTGAGAGGGGCTGGACCCTCTTCAATTCTGGAGTTGCTACTGGTGAGAGGCGCCGAGGTGGTGTGGGTATGTTCATTGCCCCCCAACGTTGGGGTGGACGAAAGGGTAGCCTCCCTCCGCCTTCAGGTGGGGGGTGGGTGGGTCCTGACTGTTGTTCAGAGTACCCACCCTTTAAGGAGCCCTTGGAGGGGGTGTTGGAAAGCACTCCTTCCGGGGACTCCCTCATTCTGCTGGGGGACTTTAATGCCCACGTGGGCAATGACAGCAAGACCTGGAGGGCGACCCGGGCGACCCCCGGGGGTGGATGAGGTCCCCCCAGAGTTCCTTAAGTCTCTGGATGCTTTAGGGTTGTATTGGCTGACACGCTTCTGCAGTATCATATGAACATTGGGGACAGTTCCCCTGGACTTTCAGACTGGGGTGGTGGTCCCCCTCTTCAAAAGGCGGGACCGGAGGGTGTGCTCCAACTACAGGGTGATCACACTCCTCAGCCTCCCTGGTAAGGTCTGTTCAGGGGTGCTGGAGAGGAGGGTCCATCGGATAGTCGAACCTTGAATTGAGGAGGAGCAGTGTGGTTTTCATCCTGGTCTTGGAAAGTGGACCAGCTCTACACCCTCTTCAGGGTCTTTGAGGGGGCATGGGAGTTTGCCAAACCAATCTACATGTGCTTTGTGGACTTGGAGAAGGCATTCGACCGTGTACCCCGGGGACTCCTGTGGGGGGTACTCCGGGAATATGGAGTGCCGGACCCGCTTGTACGAGCTGTCCGGTCCCTGTACGACCGGTCTCAGAGCTTGGTCCACATTGCCGGCTATAAATCAGAATCGTTTCCAGTGCGGGTTGGACTCTGCCAAGGCTGCTCTTTGTCACCAATTCTGTTCATAACTTTTATGGACAGCTTCGTTGGGCCGTGATCTTCAGCTCTCACTGGAGCGATTCGCAGCCGAGTGTGAAGCAGCTGGGATGAGAATCACACCTCCAAGTCCGAGACCATTGTCCTCACCTGGAAAAGGGTGGAGTGTTCTCTCCGGGTCTGCAATAGGGTCCTGCCCCAAGTGGAGGAGTTCACGTATCTCGGGATCTTGTTCAGGAGTGAGGGAAGGATGGAGCAGGAGATGGACAGGCGGATCAGTGCGGTGTCTGCAGTGATGTGGACTCTGCATCGGTCTGTCGTGGTGAAGAAGGAGCTGAGCCAAAAGGCAAAGCTCTCGATTTACCGGTCGATCTACGTTCCTACCCTAACCTATGGTCATGAGCTGTGGGTAGTGACCGAAAGGACAAGAACGCGAGTACAAGCGGCCGAAATGAGTTTGCTCCTTAGGGTGGCTGGGCTCTCCTTTAGGAAAAGGGTGAGAAGCTCTGTGATCCGGGAGGGTCTCAGAGTAGAGTCGCTGCTCCTCCACATCGAGAGGAACCAGATGAGGTGGCTTGGGCATCTGGTTAGGATGCCTCCTGGACGCCTCCCTGGTGAGGTGTTCCGGGTACGTCCCACTGGAAAGAGACCCCGGGGAAGACCCAGGACACGCTGGACGGACTACATCTCTCGGCTGGCCTGGGAACGCCTCGGGATCCCTCCGGATGAGCTGGTGAATGTGGCCGGGGAGAGGGAAGTCTGGGTTTCCCTGCTTAGGCAGCTACCCCGTGACCCGACAATGGATAAGCGGCAGACAATGAATGGATATATCACACGTTTATTCTGCAGCATCCTCTACAGCTAAGGCTGGAAAACGGTCAGAATAAGGAGGATAAAGTGGTTTTTGGTTCACTACTGTGACAAAGCACCTACATACCAGCATCTCTCACAGACCTAACGCTGAATTCTGATTATTAATATAACATGAGTAATAGTTTTGTTTTTATTGCCTTAAATAAAATGTGTAAATTCCAGAGATTAATCACTTAATGCATTCATTTGGACAGTCCCCATAAAAATCCCAATCTTATTGGATTTTTTTGCATGATCTGGCAACCTCCTGAAATGATCTTGAATCCCCGTGGGAGTCAGGACCCCCAGGTTTAGGGGATTTTTCACCAGCAGCAGTAACCTGCTGAGAGTCCATCAGTGCTTCAGCTTAGTCTCTGATTAACTGCTCCCTGATTGGTAGAAGGTGCATGAAGCAGCCTACTATTACCACCATGGTACTACTACATATGTAGCTGTTGTGTTACTGTGAAAGCATGTTTCATATGTAGCAAAAATAAAGAAAAGTATTTATAAAGTCCTGTAATCTTGTAAGTGTACATTTGTAGCAGAGGGTTCTATTTTAATGGTGTTTGATGGAGAGATACCTTAAACCATCTGGGAGCTGCTGGGTTTCATAAGAAGGGATGGACGGTCAGCCGGGTCCCTGCACGAGACGGACGGTCAGCCGGGTCCCTGCACGAGATGGACAGTCAGCCGGGTCCCTGCATGAGATCACGTCTGACTTGAAGTTAATTAATTTCAGTCCTGCATCCAGTTGTGTAGAGAAGCTAGTTTTCATGTTGTGTGAAGCGTATTTCATAGCCGAGATAGTTTGGATTTGGCAGGAGTTGATTTGAAGGAGAAATCTCTGGTTTTGTGCCTTCAATCCACAACTCTGTGGTCTGTAGATGACCTGGAAGTCTTCATGTGGAAACTGTTGGTATGTATGATAACCAGTGAAGATTAAAGGAGAAATGTAACGCCAAACTTAAATTTGTTTGTATTTCTTTCCCAGGATGTCTACAGGTGAACATCAGTCATCTTTTTTTCCCACCTGTCCAGCACGGTGGCGGCAGAATGATGGTCTGGTTGCTATGTTGTGCCGAACAAATTTGCTTTGCCAAGAGGTGCTTTATGGGTATAAGACTCCTCTTGATAATCTGATTTTTCTTTTTTTTATCTTATTTATTTATTTAGAATTCTGGAATTTCTGTAATCTTGCTGGGCCTCACTGGAGGAGACAGAAAAAGGAGAATAACGAAGAGAAGTCAAACAGAAGTTGAAAAAAGGAAGAGGAGGCAAAGATCCAGCAGATAGAAGCGACGAGCTTCAATCCAACCTAACAGCAGACAAGCAGCTGCTACACCTGTACAGTAATACAACAGAGAATTTCCTGCAGCTTTTACAGGTAAACTAAGCAGACAATCATCAGGAGTTCCTAAAGAATAACCAAGACAACAACAACATGAATCACAACAACAACCAAAGAACCAGAAACACACACACCTGAACCAAAGCATCTCTTAGTGTATAAACTGGACACCTCAGTGCTGAGTCAGCATGCAGAGGATGAGGAAGGAGGAGGGTCTAAAGCTTGCTACAAACTCTGTGAGAAGTGAGAACTTTGTTCTTGTTGTCTAGTCCGCAAGAGCAAGAAAAAAGTTTGTATTGGTCTGGTCATTTCAACGTCCACGAGAAGTTTCGTCCACGACGGGGCGGGATTACTGCAAGGGGTCCTTTATTTCTGATCTATTGTAGAAATTGGGTGCCGGACCTGGTGCAAGAATTGCGTCTTTTTATCTATTATTTCATTAAGTTCAAGTTTAGCTTTCCTTATAGCATTTAGTGTGTGTTCTTCTGGGGAGACATGGTAAGCTCCTCTAAGGATTTAATTCTGAGTTCTAACTCTGAGATTCTCAAAGTTTCCTTCTTTTTGTTATGAGAAGAGAAGGAAATTATTTTCCCTCTCATTACTGCTTTTCCTGCTTCCCAAAGAACACACGCTGAAGTTTCTGGCAAGTCGTTATTTTCTAGATATAAGGACCATTCTCTTTTAAAGTAGCTGATAAACTCAGGATCTTTAAGTAATGACGTATTAAATCTCCAGTTTCTAGTTGCTGGTTTATTGCTCTTATTTCTCAGAGTGAATGATACTGGTGCGTGATCACTAATGCTAATAGGATGAATTCTGATTTCTGACATGTCATTCATCAGCGAGCTGCTAGTTAAGAAATAATCTAATCTAGAATAGGAATGGTGGACCGAAGAGAAGAAGGTGTATTCTCTTAGTGTGGGATGGTGAGAGCGCCAAACATCACAGAGACCAAAATCCTTCATGTTTCTGAGGATTTCCAGACTCCATGACTTCCTGTGTGTTGCGGCAGACTCTGCCACAGACACATCCACTTCTGCCACACATCGCCGCAGTCAATCTCCGGACACTAATCACTCACACTTGCAATCGATCCCGTCAACCGGCTTTATGTACCTTAGTCACACATCCTCACTTTGTCTGACCTCGTTTCAACATTGTTGGACTAACCCTTTTTCCGTTCCCAGGTCCGACTCTCCTGGCTGATTCGACGACTCCTCAGAATATCCTTCTAGTAAGAAAAGTGCTCGTCTGCTGTAAATAAATCCTGTTAACCCTGATCTGTCTCCACTCCACTGTACTCCACTAATCACTCTAAAATTGCCTACATTATTACTCTGCTATCAGGACCAGCTCTCTGGTGGGCCAAGACCATCTGGCAGCAAGAAGGCGCCGTAACCCAATCCTATGCATTGTTTACTCACCATTTTCAGGATGTTTTTGGAATACCTCAAGGAGACTCCACCTTTCAGGAACAATTGTTCTGGCTATGTCAGGGATGTACTGATATTAATGATCTAGCAGAAACCAGCAGATGGAATGAGACAGCCCTCACAACCCATTTCACTCTGCCTCCAACTTTCTGCCTATGATGACAACTTAGGTTTGGAAAATTCATTCAGCTCACCGCTCAAGTGGCCTGCAAAAGAGAAATTTGCCTGCGGGAACTGACACCTCTGGCTGCCGCCAACCCCACTGACAGCCCAGAACCCATGCAGGTGGATGCAGTACGTCTCACTCCCACCGAGCGGCGAGACACCTCACGCCACTTCTCTTCCCTTCGACTCCACTCACCACAAATTCTGTCCCTAACGACTGAATCCCTTACAGTCACGGCCCTCCTAGACTCCAGATCGGCAGGGACCTAATTCCCGACAGGAAACTCCCTTCTGGTCAGATATACCCCCTCTCTATCCTAGAAAATAAAGCTATGGAGGAGTATATTGATGAGGCCATGGCACATGGACATATCCAACCTTCCTCCTCTCCTGCAGCCTCCAGTTTCTTCTGCATGGAAAAAACGGTGGCGGTTTGAGATCTTGCATCGACTATAGAACCGTGAATCAGAGCATGGTCAAATATAAAAATCCCCCTCCACTGGTGCCAGCTGCCCTGAAGAGACTTAGAGGGGCTTAGACCTATACCAAACTGGATTTAAGGAGTGCATATAACCTCATCTGGATTCTTCATGGACATGAATGGAAAACAATTACCCTTACAGGTCACTATGAATATCTCATCATGCACTATGGATTATCCAGTGCTCCTTCTGTGTTTCAGGGCATGATGAACAAGATCTTCTGCGACATGGTCAATCAGTTCCTTTTAGTCTAGACTGATGACATCCTGATCTATTTCCCAGACCTGCCGTCTCACATCTGTCAGGTGAAACAGGTATTGGAACAATTAAGAACCCACCAGTTGTTCCTAAAGGCAGAGAAATGCTTGTTTCATCAGCCCAAAGTCAATTTCCTGGGCTATGTGGTAGGATCTGAGGGGGTTACAATGGATCAATGAAAGGTTCAGACCATCCTGAACTGACCAAAACCCACCACCATAAAGGCTCTTCAACGCTTCCTGGAATTCGCCAATTTCTACAGGAGGTTTATTCATAATTATAGTTCCATGGCAGAGGTGGGGCACGGAGGCGAGCGCTTGGTGGCCGGGCCTTTGCCCAAGGGGCCCGGTCAGGCTCAGCCTGAAAGGATGACATGGACCTCCCTTCCCGTGGGCTCACAACCTGCAGGAGGGGCCACAGGGGTCGGGTGCAGTGTGAGCTGGGCGGCTGCCAGAGGCGGGGACCCTGGCGGTCTGATCCTCGGCTACAAAAGCTAGCTCTAGGGATGTGGAATGTCACCTCTCTGGTGGGAAAGGAGCCTGAGCTGGTGCGCGAGGTTTAGCGGTTCCGGCTAGTTATAGTTGGACTCACCTCGACGCACGGCTTGGGCTCTGGAACCACTGCCCTTGAGAGGGGCTGGACCCTCTTCCATTCTGGAGTTGCTCCCGGTGAGAGGCACCGAGGCGGTGTGGGCATGCTCATTGCCCTCCTACTTGGCGCCTGTACGTTGGGGTTTACCCCGGTGGACGAAAGGGTAGCCTCCCTCCGCCTTCGGGTGGGGGTACAGGTCCTGACTGTTGTTTGTGCTTATGCACCAAATAGCAGTTCAGATTACCCACCCTTTTTGGAGTCCTTGGAGGGGGTGTTGGAGAGTACTCCTTCCAGGGACTCCCTCGTTCTGCTGGGGAACTTCAGTGCTCACGTGGGCAAAGACAGCGAGACCTGGGGGGGCGTGATTGGGAGGAACGGCCCCTAATCTGAATTCGAGTGGTGTTTTGTTGTTGGACTTCTGTGCTTGTCATGTACTGTCCATAACGAACACCTTGTTCAGACATAAGAGTGCCCACATGTGCACTTGGCACCAGGACACTCTAGGCTGCAGTTCGATGATCGACTTTGTAGTTGTGTCGTCGGACTTGTGGTCGCATGTCTTGGACACTCGGGTGAAGAGAGGGGCAGAGCTGTCAACTGATCACCACCTGGTGGTGAGTTGGCTCAGATGGTGGGGGAGGATGCCGGTCAGGCCTGGCAGACCCAAGCGTGTTGTGAGGGTCTGCTGGGAACGTCTGGCGGAGTCCCATGTCAGAAAGAGTTTCAACTCCTATCTCCAGCAGAGCTTCAACCATGTCCCGGGCGAGGCGGGGGACATTGAGTCTGAATGGGCTGTGTTCAGTGCCTCTATTGTCAAGGCGGCCAGCCGCAGCTGTGGCTGTAAGGTTGTCGGTGCCTGTCGTGGCAGTTACCTGCGAACTTGTTTGTGGACACTGGCAGTAAGGGATGCCGTCAAGCTGAAGGAGTCCTATCGGGCCTTTGTGGCCTGTGGGACTCCAGAAGCAGCTGATGGGTATCGGCGGGCTAAGCGGAGTGCAGCTTCAGCGGTCGCTAAGGCAAAAACTCGGGCATGGGAGGAGTTTGGAGAGGCCATGGAAAATGACTTCCGGACGGCTTTGAGGAGGTTCTGGTCCACCATCCGGCGGCTCAGGAGGGGAAAGCAGTGCTCCGTCAACACTGTGTACAGTGGGGATGGGGGGCTGCTGACCTGGACTCGGGACGTTGTGAGGCGGAGGAGGGAATACTTTGAAGACCTTCTCAATCCCACGGACACGTCTTCCAACTAGGAAGCAGAGTCTGGGGTATCTGGTGCTGGCTCTCCTATCTCTGGGGCTGAGATTACTGAGGTGGTTAAAAAGCTCCTCGGTGGCAAGGCCCCGGGGGTAGATGAGGTCCGCCCAGAGTTCCTTAAGGCTCTGGATGCTGTAGGGCTGTCTTGGCTGACACGCTTCTGCAGCATCGCGTGGACATCAGGCACAGTTCCCCTGGACTGGCAGATTGGGGTGGTGGTCCCCATCTTCAATAGGGGGACAGGAGGATGTGCTCCAACTACAGGGGGATCAATCTCCTCAGCCTTCCCAGTAATGTCTATTCAGGGGTGCTGGAGAGGAAGGTCCGTCGGATAGTCAAACCTCGGATTGAGGAGGAGCAGTGTGGTTTTCATCCTGGTCGTGGAAAAGTGAACCAGCTCTACACCCTCTTCAGGGTCTTTGAGGGGACATGGGAGTTTGCCCAACCAATCTACATGTGCTTTGTGGACTTGGAGAAGGTGTTCGACCGTGTCCCCCGGGGACTCCTGTGGGGGGTACTCCGGGAGTATGGAGTGCCGGACCCGCTTGTACGAGCTGTCCGGGCCCTGTACGATCAGTGCCAGAGCTTGGTCCGCATTGCCAGCAGTGAATCAGAATCATTTCCAGTGCGGGTTGGACTTCACCAAGGCTGCCCTTTGTCACCAATTCTGTTCATAACTTTTATGGACAGAATTTCTAGGTGCAGCCGAGGTGTTGAGGGGATCCAGTTCGGTGTGGCCGCAGAGAGAGAAGTCTGGGTTTCCCTGCTTTGGCAGCTGCCCCCTCGACCCGACTTCGGATATGCGGAAGATAATAGATGGATGGATGGATAGTTCCATGGCAACTCCCCTTATGTCCTTGCTCAAAGGTAATCCACGCTCACTCACCTGGAATCCAGAGGCCGACGACTTACGGCAATTACAACATGCCTTTACTACCGCGCCTGTCTTGCACTACCCCGAACCAGAGCTTCCTTCTACCACTGGAGTTTGCGCAGTACTTTCTCAACGCCTTCATCTGTGTGCCTTCTTTTCAAGGAAGTTAAACTCTGCTGAGTGTAATTATGATGTCGGAAACTGAGAACTTCTGGCCATCGAGTTGGCTCTGGAGGAGTGGTGACACTGGCTGGAAGGTGCCCAATACCCCTTCGAAGTGTTCACGGATCATAAAAACCTGTCATACCTCCACGAGGCCCGCAGATTGAACCCTCTGTGAGCAAGGTGGGCTCTTTTTTTTCACAAGATTTAACTTCTCCATTATGTAGATTCCAGGTACCAAGAATCACAGAGCAGACACCCTTTCCAGGGTGTATGAGAAAGAGGAAACTGCGAAGGACAAGGAGACCACTCTACCCTCACAAGTGGTGGTAGAGGCAATTTAATGGAATGTGGAGGATCCTATCTGGGAAGCCCTATTCTATTCTATTCTACAGTCATGTAGCAGATGCTTTTATCCAAAACAACCTACATTTGAGAGTAACAACAACACAAGAATAATTCAAACAAGATGGACGTCATCATTAAGTGATTAGTGATCAGATTACTGGGAGTCCAGTTGGACCCAGGTGCTGTCATGTAGTGCTAGAGGCAGTGCATATAAAAAAAAAATTTTGTCCTTTGTTTAAATTAAAGATCATGATGTCATCACACAACATCTTCTTGGGCATAAGTGCAGCAGCTTCTTCAGTACTTGGTTGAGCGAAAGAGCTGGACAAATCTTTCTAACTCCTATATTCTCAAACTGTGGTACGTGTACCACCAGTGGTACGCGAGAGCCCTCTTGGTGGTACTTAGAGGAAAGTCATAAATATTTTTAAATAAAATTATTAAACATTAAAGGTCGCGGGTAAGCTGGAGCCTATTCCAGCATTACCGGTGAGAGGCAGGTACACCTGGACAGGTTACCTGTCCATCGCAGGGCCAACACATAGGGGACAAACAACCACAACGGTGGAAGGAAGCTGTAGAACCTGGAGAGAACCCAGGCATACACGGAGAGAACATGCAGACTCCACACAGAAAGGCCACAAAGTTCGAACCTCCCCCTCCAGCTGAGATTCAAACCAGCGATCTTCTTGCTGTGAGGCTGTGGTGCTAATCACCACACCACCGTGCTGCCCAGTTCCTTTATGAACTCTCCATAGCTAATAGCTATGTATGTTATAGCTTAATATGTTTCCTACTGTATGTTCAGGTTTTTCATGATGGTGGTACTTGGTGAGCTCGATATTTTCTCATGTGGTACATACTGTAAAAAGTTTGAGAACCACTGTTCTAACTCATTCTGAGTAGAAGAGTTAAGCTACGTGTGGAAATGCTCCTTAAACAACTGAGTCTTTAGCTTGCTTTTAAAAGTGGATAAGGACTCTGCGGATCGGACGGAGTTTGGTAGATCGTTCCACCACCGGGGAACAACAGAGGAGAAGAGTCTAGCTACTGATGTGGCGCCACCTTGTGGTGGGAGCACTGGGCATCTTTCACTGGCAGAGCGTAACTGTGGAGAGGGAGTGTAGCTCTGGATTAAGGAGTGGAGGTAGACCGGAGCCGTTTGGGTTATTGTTTTGTAAGCCAGAAGCAGAGCTTTGAATCTGATGCTCTGCAACTGGAAGCCAGTGGAGAGCGATTAGCAGCGGAGTGACATGAGCTCTTTTGGGCTGGTTGAAGACCAGACGTGCTGCTGCATTCTGGATCATCTGCAGAGGTTTAACTGAGCATGCAGGCAGGCCACCCAGTAAGGAGTTGCAGTAGTCAATGCGTGAAATGACCAGAGCCTGGACCAGGAGCTGGGCCGTGTCTTCAGTCAGGTAGGGTCTGATTCTCCTGATGTTGTAGAGAGCAAATCGGCAAGATCGAGCAACCGAGGCAACATGGTCCTTAAAGGTCAGCTGGTTGTTCACCATGACACCAAGATTCCTGGTAGAAGATGTAAACACAAGCGTGATGGAGTCAAGCTGCAAGCTTATCTGTGGCGGTAAGGAAGGATTGGCTGGAAAGACAATAAGCTCGGTCTTGGACAGATTTAGCTGAAGGTGGCGATCCTTCATCCATGCGGAGATATCAGCAACATGCTGATATTCACATTGAGATGTTGCGTCGTCAGGTGGGAAAGAAAGAAAAAGCTGAGTGTCATCTGCATAGTGGTAGGAGAAACCATGAGAGCTAATGATGCACCGAGTGAGGAGGACTTGGTCCTCATTTAGAGAGTGGAAGGAGCAGAGTGAGGCACCAGTAGCTGGTTTGGTAAGGCTGAGTTGGTCCGGCTCAGTGAATTGGTTACTGATGGTAGCGACCTTTTCAGTGAAGTAGGAAGCAAACATTTCTGCAGTCAGCACAGTGGGAGGCTGAGCAGGTGGTGGAGATAGAAGAGAGTTAAACACCATGAACATGTCGTGTGTTGGGAGCATTGCGGATCTTGTTCTGATAAAAAACTATCTTGGCCGCCTTTAGGCTGAATGTGAAAGTTTCAGGTTTTTGCTGGTACTCAGACAAGTCAGTGTGCTCTTTTGATTTGCGCCACTTTCTTTCTGCAGCCCTGAGTCTGGCTCTGTGCTCCCTCAGAACCTCTGTGAGCCATGGACTGGGAGGGTTTCGTCTGGCTGGTTTTGACACCAGAGGACAGAGTTTGTCCAGAGAGGAGGCGAGAGAGGAGCAGAGTGTTTCTGTAGCCTCATTAACAGACAGTAAAGAGAAGTCTGAGTGGGAAGGGAGGGTAGAGGAAACCTCATCAGACAGCTGTGTAGGTCTGAGGAATCTCAAGTTTCTGCGGTAGGACGCCATTTTTGGAGCCGCTTGAGTGACATGAGGAAGGAAGACAGAGAATTTAACCAGGAAGTGGTCTGAGAGATGCAGCGGGGTGACGGACAGGTCGGCTGTGGAGCAGTTTCTGGTCAGTACCAAGTCAAGAGTATTACCAGCTTTGTGTGTTGGAGGAGTCTGAACCAGTTTGAGATTGAAAGAGTAGATGAGAGCCAGAAAGTCAGTTGCTGTGGTTTGTCAATGTGAATGTTCATGTCTCCCATGACAATTAATGGTGTGCCATCTGCTTTTGGGTCCTCTCCAAGTCAGGCTCCAGGCACTGTGGGGTGACTCCAGGCCAGGCTCCTCCTGCGTCTCACCAGGTGCAGTTCTGGTGCTGTGACACTAGTACCTTCTAGACACCATTCACCTTGGCAAAAGTAGCACAACAACCAGATACTAACTCACATGAAAAAAAAGAGAAATTATCTCTTAGTATACAAACACACTGAACACCTCAGTGACTGTGTCAGCATGGTAATTGGTAAATGGACTTGTACTTATACAGCGCTTTTCCAGCCAGTTTGACCACTCAAAGCACTTTACACTACTTATCACATTCACCCATTCACACACACATTCACACCCCGATAGGCACATCGGGAGGCAACGTGGGGTTAAGTGTTTTGCCCAAGGACCCTTCGGCATGTAGTCAGTGGAAGCGTGGAATCGATTTGCCTAACTTCCAGTCGAAAGACGACTGCTCTTCCTCCTCAGCTACAGCCGCCCTTGCATGCAGTGGATGAGGAATGAGGAGGGATCAGTGATGAAGAGTGGTGAGTGAGATCATGAAAATGTGACCTCGCCAGGTACCGGCCATCCAGGGCGGCCTGAGCGAAGGGTCCAGGGCCCAAACAATAACTCCAATTATGCTTCCAAACTGTATAACAACTTAATAAAGTTTTTAACATTTAAGAAATTATGACGTCCCATCTTGTTTGAATTCATGCTTGTGTTGTTCTTCCTCTCAAATGTAAGTCGTTTTCGATAAAAGCGTCTGCTAAATGACTGTAGAATAGAATAGAATAGAAGAAATGTACAATCTGGTCATCACTTACCAGCATAGCACATCACTGGTATCAACAAAACAGGCTATTTGAGCAGATTGTTCTTTAGGGCCTGGACCCTGGCTGAGCAGCGGGTACCGAGGTTCATGAACACCTTCTGAACTGCCTAAAAAATGTACTTAAGCTCCTTAGGATAGTTTAAGTTCAGAGTGTATGTAAGGCCAAAGAGAAGAGCAAATACTGATGTCATCTAGAAAAATCTGCTCTTCAACAACCGAGGCAACTCTTCTTGTAGTTGGAGCAGAGCTGACGGTTCCAACATCGTCTTCGACAGCAGTGAGTAGTTTCAAGCCTTTAACCGACAATTCCTCCAGGTCAGCATCCTGCAGAGAACAATAAGAATGTCAAAATATGCAAAGTACAGTTTTATTAGGCCAACACCTCCAAAAGCAAAAAGATATGCACACTAACAAACTGCTTACTTCCTATCAGTGTGTGCCATGTGGTATCATAGGGCCAGTTGTTCAAAAGATTTAATCTGGATCAGAATTATCCAGGTTTAGGAATCCCATTTTTTGCTGTCCGATCTGGTAAACCATCTTAGGCTGAATCCCATTTCACACCTTGGCCCTACCACTAAGCCCTACCCCTCCGTTTTGCGCATTCTTGTGTAGGGGTAGGGGTGTCCCAATTTCTTTTAGGACAGAGGGGTAGGGGTAAGTGGTCGGGCTATTAACCCCTTCAAACGAAGATTTTTCAGAGGCACACTTCAAACGGAGGGGTATGAAAAATATTCCATCCTATATGAAAAAGCAAGTGTTTCTACGCACATCACACTATCTTGAGGTGCAGGGCAACACACACTCACAAAAAACGCCACAGAAAAAAAATTATGCCTGTAAACACAATGTTTTAATTGCACGCAAAAGTTCTACATTAAGTCCTATTAAGGACTGTCGCGATAAGTAATAAATCAAATAACTGCACGGTAAGGAAAAAATTAGATACGTTTGCCGGCCGCGATAGTTTTCATTAGTTTTTTTTTATTTTTTTTTCCTGTCATACTTTACTATAGATTTTGGCCCAATCCCATTTCTCTTTGTATGACAACAGGTTTCACTATGGAGCATCTCGACTGAACGCTCTTGCGGAGCGATCTCTCTTGTGTCATATTTGACAGCAGCATGTTGCAGCACCAGACTGTGGTGAACCACCCGTGCGAGCTGGTTGCTGCATTCGTTTACAGGGCTGCCAACTCTCACGCATGTCCCGGCGTTAAAAAGACGCAGCGTCGCAGCAGCGCGGTTCACTCATTGCTCATCAGTCTGACACGCAGCAATGAGGGGAGATATCTCTGCTTAACAAACAGCAATGATGCACAGTATATATTTTTTTAATACAACTGGCAGTTTTACTGGGTTTTGAAAGCCAATTTTGTTTATAGAACAGAGACTTTATTAGGCAAGGCAGTTTATTTGTATAGCACATTTCATGTACAGGACAATTCAAAGTGCTTTACATAAAACAAAGACATTACAGATATTTAGAAATAGTAAAAGGCATCAACACATAATCAACACATAATTACAATAAAATAATAAATTACATTAAAATGATTAAAAGCAAGATAAGTTAAAAAGTTACCGTGCAGATTTCATGCATAGGCGCATGAGAAAAGAAATGTTTTTAACCTGGATTTAAAAATGTCTACATTTGGGGAAAGTTTAATCTCCACTGGCAGTTTGTTCCACTTGTTTGCAGCATAACAGCTAAATGCTGCTTCTCCATGTTTAGTCTGGACTCTGGTCTGGACTAGTTGACCAGAGTCTTTGGATCTAAGAGCTCTGCTAGGTTTATATTCTCTGAACATATCACAGATGTATTCTGGGCCTAAACCATTTTGGGATGTAAACAAGCAGAAGGGTTTTAAAATCTATTCTGTGACTGAGTGGAAGCCAGTGTAAAGATTTCAAAACTTGTGTGATGTGTTCAGATCTCTTAGTCCTGGTTAAAACTCTAGCAGCAGCGTTCTGGATGAGCTGCAGATGTTTAATGCTCTTTTTAGGAAGTCCTGTTAAAAGACCATTACAGTAATCCAGTCTACTGGAGATGAATACATGGATGAGTTTCTCTTGGTCTTTCTGGGAGACTAAACTTTTAATTCTGTTGATGTTTCTGAGCTGGTAAAAAGCTTCTTAGTGAAGCTTTGATGTGGCTGCTGAAAGTCAGATCTGAGTCTATCAACACTCCCAGGTTACGAACTTGGTTGGTGATTTTAAGAGCCTGAGTCTCCAGGTGTTTGCCAATGCTGACTCTTCTGACCTCTTCTCTTTGCTACCAAACAGAAAAATCTCAGTTTTATCTTCATTTAATTGTAGGAAATTCTCCTTCATCCAGGTGTTTATTTGCTCCAGACACTGACACAATAAGTCTATTGGACTGCAGTCGTCTGGTGACAGAGACACAAAGTTGTGTATCATCTGCATAACTTTGATAACTAATGCTATAGTTCTGTAATATTTGACCCAAAGGGAGCAGATACAAGTTGAACAGAAGAGGTCCAAGGACTGACCCCTGGGGGACTCCACAAGTCATGGCCACTCGCTCGGATTCATAGCTGCCGATCGTAACAAAATAACTCTGGCCTTCTAAACAGGACCTGAACCAGTTAAGAACCGCTCCAGAAAGTCCAACCCAGTTTTCCAGCCTGTGCAACAGGATTCTGTGATCTACGGTATCAAACGCAGCACTGAGATCCAACAGAACCAGGACCGATACTTGGCCAGAATCAGTATTCAACCTAATGTCATTTAGCACTTTGACCAGAGCTGTTTCAGGGCTGTGATGAGGTCGGAAGCCGGACTGAAATTTATCCAGATTTCCACTTTCATTTAAAAAGTCATGAAGCTGGTGAAATACAACTTTCTCAGTAATCTTGGAAATAAAAGAGGTTAGAGACGGTCTATAGTTGTTCATTATAGACGCTTCTAGAGTCCTTTTCTTTAGGAGGCTTAATAGCAGCTATCTTTAGTGACTTGGGAAAAATGCCTGATGCCAGTGAGCTGTTAACTATCAGTAGGAGATCACTTTCTACTGAGGTAAAAACTGTTTTTAAAAAGTCGGATGGTATCATGTCCAGAGTGCATGTTGTTGATTTCAGATGCCAAACTGTTTCTTGTAGGACTTTTAAATTCACCATTTTAAATTGCGACATGATATCAGAATTATTTCCGGGTTTTAGACACAGACTAGTTTCTTGTGTGACTGTGTGGAATTAATATTTTGCCTGATTGTTTTAATTTTTTGGCTAAAAAAGTTTGCAAATTGGTTGCATTTCTCAGTGGAAAGGAGCTCAGGGCTTATCTGTTTAGGAGGATTAGTAAGTTTTTCAATCATAGCAAACAAAGAGAATTGTTGACGTTCCTGTTAATCATTCCAGATAAATGCAGCTCTCTGGCCTTCACAGCTCATTGTTATAGTTACGCAGGCTTTGTTTCTACAGCTCGTAGTAAATTTGAAGTTTATTTTTCTGCCATTTCCGCTCAGTTTTTCTGCATTCTCTTTTTAGGCTGGTAATCACAGTGGTGTTTCTCCATGGTGTTTTCTGTTTGATCAAAGTGCTCTTGATTCTTATTGGTGCAACAGCATCCATTACATTCAAGACTTCCAGATTGAAATGATCCAGGAGTCCATCAACTGACTCTGCTCTGGTTGTTGGTAACATAGCTATGGCCTCCATAAACTTAGCACTTGTTCTTTCATTAATGTACCTCTTCCTAACCGAGGAGCAGGTTGGTTGGACATTCTGAGTGATCAGTAAATCAAACAAAGTACAAAAATGGTCAGACAAGGCCGAGTCAGTGACCGTAACAGAAGAAATATCAACACCCTGAAATAACCAGGTCCAGAATGTGACCTCGACTGTGGGTCGGTTCTTTTACATGTTGCCACAAACCAAACATCCAATATGGAAGAAAATTCCTTGACATTACCATCCGTCATGTTATCTATGTGGATATTAAAATCTCCAGTTATGATGAAATGGTTAAAATCAGTAGAGATAACCGACAATAATTCAGAAAATTCATCAATAAAATTTACACAGTATCCTGGACGTCTGTAGATGATTAGAAATAGGATTTTAGGAATGCCCCTTAAAAAAATTATCTATCATACTTATTGTTTTTGGCTGTGTTTGGCTTTCGTTCATTGTTAATGAGACTGAGAGTCCATTCTATTTATTGTTTTTGTTTTCTTATTTAAAATTTCTCCCAGTTCCAGTGTAAAATGTTCTTTCGTGATTACTGATAACGTATGTGATTGTTGAAGTGGTGTCCCAATTTGTAGGGGTTGACTTTTAGCCCTACCCTTTCTAGCTCAGTTTTTAAGGGGCAAGGGGTAACAAAGAGAAATGGGATTGGGCCTTACTCTCATGCTGGTTTTTCAAAGCAACATTGGACTGGATCACCCTGATCCAGATTTGTGGTTTTCAAGATTACCAAATCCCAATTACCAGAACTTAAAACAACATGGGCTATCAGGTATGTAAAGAACAGGTAGAAGAGCCGGTATGGGGTCACTAAGTGGTTTTCATTTTGAAACAAAACAAACAAAAACCCAAACCCATTTTGGGCTCATGAGTGTGTGTCCCAACATTGCAGGGGCTGGACACAGCACTAAGGCCCTCTTATGTGAAGCAAATGCTGATTTGTGGCCATATAAATTTGGACCAATGGCCCGTTGGTGGCAGACATGTGGTCCCACGTGCCCCAGGCACCTGGGTTAGTGTACTTTCCTCACGCCTGTGTGTCCCCTCTTTCTAACAGTCCAAGTTTGGAGAAAATCCGACACCTTCCATTTTCAGGGAAGTGCCCCGGTCTGCTGAGAGTAGGACCCTCGCGTAGTGCTCTTCTGCCGAAGCGCTGGCATGTCTGAATGGGGTGCATGCGCCCTACGGGCACCGCGGGGTAGCTGAGCAAAGTCGGTCATAATCCAGATTTCGGGGGAATATCCCAGAGGATGGGAAGGGGCCATGGGCACAACGAGGGTATTTCTACGACCGAAGCGGCTGGGCCTACAACATATCTGTGGGTCAGGGGCCTGCGGTCACTTTTTTGTCCGAAGTCTGCCCTGGCCCCAAACGAGCCTTGATCTCTCAAAGGGGGGGCATGGACTAGCTGGGAAGTGTTCAAACTGTCCCCCTAGGTCCCACGGTCTCAGAGGAATTCAGCTGAGAAATTAGTTCAAAAATGAATGGGGATCAATGTGAATGTGGCGTTTTAGAAGTACAAAATGGCTGCCACCACTGGGTTGGGGTTAGCGATGGGGCTATGAAAGTAGCCAAAACGGGAGCCTCGGAAGGGCCCGGACAAGCCCCCAAGTCGGTGAGTCCGTAACTCCACTTCTAAAATTACATGTATTCTGGCCTCTGGAACTCTGGAAAACTCAGATTCAGCTAAGCCCTCTGCCCCTCAATGGCTGAGGGAGCGGGGGATGGGCAGAATTACAGATTTTTACCAGAAGGTCTTAGAGACTCGCTAGGGGTGTCTACGGAAAGGTCAGACTCCCCTGAATGAGAAAATGCATGAATGGGGCCTCTGCAACCCACCGTTCAGATGCTAGGTGGTGCCAATGAGTGTGGGAAACTGGCACTTTAAGGCTCATTACCTCGCCACAGGAAGGCCGCAGAAACCAGACGGGGGAATCGTTGCGATCAGTACAAGAGGCCCGATTGCATACAGGGCAACTGGGCATATCGCAGCAACTTTTGGCAAAAGTTGTTGGCATGCCCCCCCCAATTCACACTACAAGTGGTGCTTGACACTGCGAGTGCAACTACAGGCCAACCACCCCCCGATTCCACAACCCGCCCCCACTTCTGCCCTTGAAAAACAACACCATAGCTCTGCCGCTCCGTCAGCTACGCACACGTGCCTGACATATGTTGTAGGGCGGGCTGGGCTCTACATGTGGCTCAAAATTCAACACTCTGGCTGCTTCCTGTGGGGTTGAAATGGCCTACTTCCACATTCCAAATTCCTATTTGTTTGGGTTAGTTAAAATAAAATTTTTATTAAATAGGAAAATGGAAATGGGCTGAATGAGATTAAAATGTGTGAAATGAGAGAGAATAGGCTACAAAGTATATTTCCTGTATATGTGAGTCTCCCTGACTAGAATGAGACCAATATGAGTTCAGTGGGAGTACCTTCCAATTTGGGTCCAATATTACCGAGATATGCCCACACTAAAAATTCATAACTTTGCCAAATCAACTTGTTTCATTCTTGCTCCTCTGAATAGCCCTGTAAAAACGGAACATCTGCAACCCACCGTTTGGACACTAGGGGTCACCAAAGAGTGTGGGAAACTGGCACTTTAAGGCTCAAGACTCGCCAATGGAAGGCTGCAGAAACCAGACAGAGGCATCGTTGTGATCGGTATTGAAGGCCCGAACTCATACAGGGTCCCTGGGTGTATTGCAGCAACTTTTGGAAAAGTTGTTCGCATGCCCCCCAAAATAACACTACAGGTGCCCCTTGACACTATGAGGGCAGCCACAGGCCGCCCACCCCCCAATTCTGCCCCTGAGAAATGACACCATATCTCTGCTGCTCTGTGAGCCACACCCACGTGCTTTATATATGTTTTAGGGCGGGCTGGGCTCTACATGTGGCTGAAAATTCAGCACTCTGGCTGCTTCCTGTGGGGTTGAAATGGCCCACTTCCACATGCCTATATATTTGGGTTAGTTAAAAAAATTATTTAAATAAGAAAATGGAAGTGGGCTGAATGAGTTTAAAGTATGTAAAATGAGTGGGAGTGGTCTGCAAAGTATATTTCCTGTATGTGTGTGTGTCCCTGAGTAGAATGAGACCACTGGGAGGTAAATGGGAGCACCTTCCATTTTGGGTCCCATAGGAATGAATGGGGTTTCAAAGTGGAAGTGGGCTGAATGAGGTGAAAATGAGTGGGAGTGGGCTACAAAGTATTTTTTCCATACGTGGGAGTCCCCCTGAGTGGAATGAGTCCACTTTGAGGTCAATGGGAGTACCTTCCATTTTGGGTCCCATAGGAATGAATGGGGTTTCCAATTGGAAGTGGAATTTTGGAAGTCTCTGAAGGCCTAGTTAGGAAGTCTTTTTCTTGTTTCTCTTCCAGTGCCTGCCTCGCTCCTGCTGGATTGTCAAGGAGGAAGTTCACCTCACATTTTCTTGATTTCTTTATGCCTCTTTTCTTCTCTTCAGCATCTTTTTGGTTTATGGTGACCTCGCTGCAACCTGCCATCCTTAGTTTTTGACAATAGTTGCCAAGCTTGTATTTGATGCTCATAACCCACCCATGATAACCTGATCCAGTTCCTGGGTCTTTCAGACATGGGTGCTTCTCCATTAGAGCAATAGCAGCTGACTCCATTTCCTGGTTGTTAGGATTTGCCTTGTAAGAAGAAATAGCCTTTGCTATGTTGTCAAGGACGTCCATTTTCATCTCCCTTGGCATAGTGAGAAGTGCTCCAGTTTCTCTGAACAGTTCATTTCCTTTTGCAAGCCTCAGTTCAACATTATACGAAAACAATGGGACAGAGACGGGTGATGGCCACTGCTCTGCTTTCTCCTGCTGCATAAGCTTTACTGTTGTACCTTGGCTTGCACTGGTGGATGGAAGAGCTTCACTTGAGGATGTCGTAGAGATGGAGGACAAAGATGCTCCTTCTTCCTGTTGTCCTGATACTTTATACAGGATCCTAAGTACTGCTTTGTCTTGAGGAAGCTCTTTAATGTCTGTTAAATTGCACAGTTTGTTTCCAAAATCAGGATCCTCATATTGAAAAGTCACCTCCAATTTCAAGACGTTCTTTAAGAATGTTCTTTAACTGTTCAACACAGTCCAGATTTTTTGATATCTCCACCTGTTTTCAGGCGATACAAAGACACAAAGCAACATGATCTGTGAAGGAATACATTTTTAAATTAAAGCATGGTCACTGACTGAAAGACACACTACTGTTTATTGTGAAATGTAAATACTTTTACCTCCTCTCCATTAACTTAATACCCTAACATCTTAATATTATCAAACAGAAGTTATACTTTCTTACCTTAATTGTTTCAGTGGAGGAGGAACTTCTTCAGAGAGATAACTGCCTTCCCTGAATAATGTGACATGGAAGAGGATGATAGTCATTTAAGTCCTCTACCTCAAGGATTTCAGCATCAGTTGTTTCATACACTTCATAACACCTTAGGTGTTCAACATACCATGAAGCAAGCTTTCTGCACAGGAAAGACACCTTGCTGCCTGAAGAGTGAACAAGGACGTAATAATGCTAAAGAACTCTGGCAGGCCACTGCAGTGCCCTAAGATAAGACCATGCTTTCCATTTGTGGGTATTTCTATGGACCGCTTGTTTTTGGGACAAACAGTCTGCACTTACAGTTCTGATGTTTTGCACTGACAACAACAGTAGAAAGAGGATAGGACCACTGAGACATCATGTTTGTTTACCAGAGTGAGCAACATATTTTTGACATCATGCACAACCTTTGTTGTTGATACAAGGCACCCATTGTATCCATTACTCGTTCACTCATCACTCATACCTGATGATGCTAAGCTACATGTAGCCACAGCTGCCCTGGGGCAGACTAATGTAGATGTGGCAGCACCTATGGCCTCTCCGACCACCACCCAACATTCTCCACATTCATTAAAATGACACTTGAGGCAAGGAGGGTGAAGTGTCTTGCCAGATGACAGATGACTTGGGGAGTGGGAATCAAACCGCCAACCTTGCAATTATTGGATGACCCTCTCTACCACCTGAGCCACTACCACCCCAGTTGGTTTGTAATTCCCTCCCATGCGTTTAGCTAGTCAGCGTTTTGTTAAATGTCCCGGCTATGATGTCTTTTCTTTTGTTAGGAGCGTCTCCTCCTCTTTCCAGTTGGGTTTTCTTTTTGATTCCATGTTGGTTTCAGTGATGCGGACAGTGGCTGCGGCAGGAATATAGTAGTTAAGAAACCAGCTTCAAGTCAACAAGCAGCAAGCACTACGTAGAACGACGTTAAACTGGAAATAAACCTGTACAAATACGTTTTTCTGATTCACTGCTAATGTACATATTTTGTATAATTTTGTTGAATATTGTTCAAATATAAACTTTATCCATTTAATGATTCAGGGATGTCGCTTTGAGATATTATGAGATATAGTTTTCTTAGAGAAATGGTTCAGTTCGGTGATTGGTCAGTTCAATGGATTGAAAGTCATCTATTTACGGCATCTAGTGCTGTCATAACCCCGCTCTGAGACCGAGGCCTAAGATTGAGTCCTACACTTCGCTAACAGTCTGAGACACTTGATGAGTTCGGTGCAGCTTTAGCGAGGACGTGGACGTGGACTCTTACAGACAGACAGACAGACAGACAGACAGACAGACAGACAACTTTATTTATCCCCGAAGGGAAATTGCGTTGTTACAGTAGTCCAGTGTCATACGTGGCATAAACTATGAATAAAAAATAGAAGTAAAATATACAATATAAGTAAAGTGGAATAGAAGTAGAAATAAAATATAGATAGAAATCCAGAGTGGAATAAAATTAGAAATAAATAAAATATGAATACAGAGTGGATTGGCAGATAAAGTGCAGTGGCAGTAATAATGAAACTAGCTATCAGATATTAATATGTCAATATGACTATGTAAATAAAGGATGTGCAAAGATGATACAGAATGTTGGATGTGCAAAGGATACAAATATTGTATAATTATATGATATATAATATCAAGCGACAGTTATAGGTTGCAGTAACCTGTGTTTTAGGAGTAATCCTAAGAAGCTGGATAAATATGGCCCCTGATCTTTATGCTGAACTGAATACTGGTCTGGGATTTTATCAGATGAGGACATCTGTTGGGTTCACATCAATATTGTCCACACCGCGGTGCAACCTACTTTCATCAACAGAAATGTTCTTTCATCCTTCAGTACAAGAATCCACTGCTTATATTCATCCACTTAACAAAGTCTGGAAGGAAATAATAATCCTGAGAAACCACTGTTACCCAGCACATCATCGTCCTGAGAGCGCTAATAACAAAATCTTTTTGTGATCACTTTAACTGATTATAACGGCTTAAAGTTTGTGACGTTAGAGGAAATGTTGTTTTCATTTGCTCTCTTTTTAATTGCAACCCATGTTGACGTTATCATCATAGACGTGGCCCTTGGTGATGAGACCCACCAGAGTTGGGTCGTCTGCAAACTTGATTTTTTTGTGCTGGTGATTTGTGCTGCAGGTTATTGTGCAGTGGTGTGTCAGCAGGGTGAAGAGCAGGGGGCTGAGCCCACAGCCTTGGGGAGCCCCTGTGCTCAGTGTGATGCATCTTGAGGTGTTGTCGCCTACTCTTACTGCTTGTGATCTCTGACTGAGGAAGTCCAGCAGCCAGTTGCAGAGGGAGGTGCTGATCCCAGTTTGTTCAGGTTGCAGATGAGGTGTTGTGGACCAACATTTTTTTAACAAAGCTCCGCACTGTCGGGACAGAGAGAGGTCGCTGCGTCATACATCATACATAATTATGTAGATCAAGTCACATCTCTGAGAACTGGAGTGCACCTTTCTCTCCACCTTCCTCGTCCTCTCCTCTCTCTGAACTATCTGCAGCTTGATTCATGATGAGGAAGTTTCTGGCTTAGTGGCTGCTATTATCACATTAATCATGACACAGTGGCAGTTAGAGAAGAGTTTATTTGTGACATAAACTTTTACATTGACTTGCTCTAAAATACCTCCTGATCTCCATTTTTTTCCTCGCTCCTGGAGTTCTGACTGAAGGAAACGTTAGCATCGCTGACACTAATCAGAAGTGCTAACCTAAAGCTAGCTAGGAGCGCTAGCTCTTTGAACAGAGTGACTGACAGCAGGAACAGCTAATCATGTAGCAACAAACACAAGCACAGAGCCAGTCAGAACAGTTTAAATAGTTAAAAAGGCGGGGCTTAAAGCAGCACAGTAGCTAGCTGTCCTGTGCCACGGAGCACGGCCGGGACCACACAGGGGTTGCTGGATATTAGTGGGACATGTCTATTGTCCCTACCCAGTTCTGCACTCACCCACCAGGGACGTATCATGATTTTTGTCATCTTATGTATTCATTATTCATCTGTCTTTACTCTGCAATGCATAAAAAATTGGACAGTAAAACCAGACCAGAATCCTAACGCTCTCCCTCCTTAGCCATGCCTCTGGCATGTAGCAGAATGTGCTTCCTCGTCATCTTCTAGAGCAGGGGTGGCCAATGTCGGTTCTCAAGAGCCACAATCCTGCAGGTTTTCCATGCATCCCTGCCACAACACACCTGACTCAAATTAAATGGATCCAACAGCCTATAAGGATTTGCACAATGACTCATTAGTTTGAGTCAGGTGTGTCGGTGCAGGGATTCATGGAAAACCTGCAGGATTGTGGCTCTCGAAGACCGACATTTGCCACCCTTGTTCTAGAAATTTTAATAGATGTCCCTGGAAAAAAGAAGACAGCAGTACCCTGATCCACCCCGGTACGTAAGAACCCTGATCCACCCCGGTACATAAGAACCCTGATCCACCCCGGTACGTAAGAACCCTGATCCACCCCGGTACCTTTTATTCCAAATGCAGTTAGTTAAGCCTTCTGTCCTCGGACGTTTGAATCCCATCTTCTGCAAAGTGGACCATGTAGAACTCAGAATACAGCAGAGACCAGAGGAAACTTCAGAAAGCTGCTGGACTTCATATCAGATCTCTGTTAGTTCATGACTTCATCGTTTATCAGGTTAGATTTTCTCTTCCTGACAGAAACGTGGTGAACAGAAGACACAAGTGCTGCAGTTCTTAATGAAACATTTTAGGTTTAGGAATAAATGTGGACCTGGAGGAAAGGGGGAGGAGAAGCTGCCTTATTTACAGATTCATTCCAGGGAAAAGAAATTTCATTTGCTGGTTTTACTTCTTCTGAACATTTTAGTTTTATTGTAAGGCTGTTTCTAAAATCCTGTTTTAATCGTCTCCAGACGTCCAGGACTCTGAGCAGAATTTACTGAAGAATTTTCTGGATTATTGTGGTTATCTCGACTGATTTTAACCATTTTATCTGAACATCCACATGGATAACGTGACGGATGGGAATGTGAAGGATGTTTCTTCCATACTGGAGGTTTCCATGGCAACATGGAAAAGAACCAACCCACATTCCAGGCCACATTCTGGACCTGGTTCTCTCTACAGGTGGTGATATTTCCTCTGCGGTGGTCGCTGACTCGGCCTTGTCTGAGCATTTCTGTATTTAGTGGGATTTCCTGATCACTCAGAATGTCCAACCAGCTGCTCCTTGGTTAGGAAGAGGAACATGAATGAAAGAAGAAGAGCTCAGTGTGTGGAAGGCAGAGCTGTGTTACCAACAACCAGAGCAGAGTCAGCTGATGGACTCCTGGATCATCTTGAATGTAATGGATGCTGTGGCCCCGATAAGAACCAGGAGCACCTTGAACAAACAGAAACCAGCATGGAGAACCACCACTGTGGTCACCAGCCTACAGAGAGAAAGCAGGAAAACTGAGTGGATGTGGCAGAAAATGAACTTCAGACTGACTCTGAGCATAAATGATTCATGTGCATTACAATGTTGTAAAAGAAACACCTTCATATTTATATTACATAACTCAGAAAAGTTTTAAATGATCTAATAATCCGACGACATGTTCATACAACATAATTACTCAGCTAACACGTCAGTCTGGCATCAGCCTGTAAACCAGAAACTAATAATATAAACGTCCTTATAAATTAAGCTAAATAAAGCAAACGGGTATAAACGGTTGTTGTTTGTCTGCCAGTGTGTCTACAGGTCCTCCCAGCACCTGACCGACTCTCCACTGAAGCGCTGGTCATCATGGAGGTCTACAGCCTGCAGCAGACAAACTTCTGGATCTGCTCTCATTGGTCCTCTTGGTGACTAATTTACACATAGTTTACAGTTTTTAGCACAATTTCTCGTTTTATTGTTTCAGTGCTGAAATTTCCATCAAAGATGTGAAATTCTCTCTCTACATTACTTGAAGATATTCTATACTATTATACGTTATATTTTATACATTTTTTAAATACTTCAAAAATGCCTTTGACACACTTTATTATTCATGTTTAAGTCATGTACAAAAACAAAGAAATTGCACATTTTTGCTGCACAAATAATATATATATATATATATATGTATATATATATATATATATATATATATATATATATATATATATATATATATATATATAAAAAACATCTAACTGTATGACTGCACACACACATCATCTTCATCATCATCATCATGTGTCTTATCCTCTGATCAGCTGATCTCCATCTTCTCCAGCCTCTCTGGTCTGTATCTGAAGCTTTCCCCTTCAGCATCAGGTGTCCTCTTCATGGTCTGTAGATCTCCAGGGTCTGCATCCTGGTGGACTCCGTCTCTGCTGCTGCAGCGTCTCTTTCCTCAGCTGATCGTCTTCTTCGTCCTGCAGACCTGCAGCGTTTGTGGGTGGAACTGATGTGTCCTAGAAGCAGGGATGGTGTCCAGTCTGAGCCTCCATCATTTCTTAAGCTGGTTGACCTGCAATCACATGTTTGTTATTAAAAACTAGTTAACACTGGATGCTTCCATTAGTTTCACAATCTGAACCACTTCATCCAACCAGTTAACATCCATCAGGTCTCAGAGAACTCTGGGTATTTACCTGCATCTCTAAAATCATTCACTCTGTTACGTTTTATATAAAGATGATTAAATAAAATAAACTTTGATCAAACACAAACAGATGAACTCATTTCTATTTCCCTCCATCTTTGGGATCTAACCCATAACCCTATCCCTCCATCTCTGCCTCTAACCCTAACCCTTTACAAGTGAAGTTAATGAATGTGAATATAGTGACTTTAAAAAGCCAAATAAAGTATATTCATTTACATTACTTACACAATAAAAACAAAAACTCTCCTACTTGCCTTTATGAAAATGCCGACAGCAAACAGCATGAAGAGATGGTGTTGAAAGTGACGTCCTTCCCTCACCGCTGCGATCCAATGCCTCAGTTACATCCTCCACCTGCTGTCCACAGCCTCTTTTAAAAGTGGAAACCAAACAAATATAACGTCGTGGCTACTTTTCTACCTTTTTTAATCGTGTGAATCAGTATGGCCGTCTTTCACATAACACGAGACTCCCATTTTATCAAAGATTATAATGCAGCAAAGACGATGCAGTCGTTTACAACGATGCAACCAACATGGCGACCGACTGCGGCTATCCCAAGTGTGACGTCAGCTGACAGACTGATAGCTGGTCTCTGACCTCCTTTATATCTAGACTATTGAGAAAGTTGTATTTCACCAGCTTCATGACTTTTTAAACGAAAGTGGAAATCTGGAAAAATTTCAGTCCGGCTTCCATCCTCCAGGGCTCAGTCCTTGGACCTCTTCTGTTCAACGTGTATCTGCTCCCTTTGGGTCAAATATTACAGAACTTTAGCATTAATGATCAAAGTTATGCAGATGATACACAACTTTATGTGTCTCTGTCACCAGATGACTGCAGCCCAATAGACTTAATGTGTCAGTGTCTGGAACAAATAAACACCTGGATGAGGGAGAATTTCCTACAATTAAATGAAGACAAAACTGAGATTATTCTGTTTGGTAGAAAGAGAAGAGGGTCAGCATTGGTAAACACCTGGAGACTCTGGCTCTTAAAACCACCGACCAAGTTGGTAACCTGGGAGTGTTGATAGACTCAGACCTGACTTTCAGCAGCCACATCAAAGCTTCACTAAGAAGCTTTTTACCATCAACAGAATTAAAAGTTTACTCTCCCAGTAAGACCAGGAGAAACTCCTCCATGATCCTTCTCCAGTAGACTGGAGTAGTAGTTAGGCCCAGAATCCATCGTGATATGTTCAGAGAATATAAACCTAGCTGAGACTCTGGTCAACTAGTTCAGACCAGAGACCAGACCAGAGTCCAGACCAGAGTCCAGACTAAACATGGAGAAGCAGCATTTAGCTGTTATGCTGCAAACAAATGGAACAAACTGCCAGTGGAGATTAAACTTTCACCAAATGTAGACATTTTTAAATCCAGGTTAAAACTTTTTCTTTTTACTATTTCTAAATATCTGTAATGTCTTTGTTTTATGTAAAGCACTTTGAATTGTCCTGTACATGAAATGTGCTATACAAATAAACTGCCTGGCCTTCCTACCACCTCCTCCATCCTGTCCTTCCTTCCTTCCCTCCATCCTCCTCCTCCTTCCTCCTTTTCTCCCTCCCTCCTGTATTATAGAAGGAGGGTCTCCGGTGGGGTCTAGTGGCCTGGGTGAAGAACAGCTGTGGTGGGTCGGGTCCAGGGTCTGGCTGACATGGTGGGGCAGATGTGACCTCAGCGCCATGACAAAGGGTTTTGCTTTTTGAATGTATAACAGGGTTTATCATGATGGAAATGTTCCGTTCATCTCTAAGTTAGATTAAATAGATCTGATCTCAGCCCTGATGGTTGGGTGTGATCATGTTGTTCAACCACTAGAAGGAGGTCTTTCACAGCATCAGAGTCCATTCAGGTTCTTCAGTTACATCACTGACACCAGCGGAAGGAAGTCATCATTTACTGCTGGAAGAACACATGAAATCACAATAAACTCCTGATGGATCATATATATATATATATATATATATATATATATATGTATATGTATATATATATATAGGGCAGTAGTTCACTTCAGATCTTCCTGGTTTTTCATACCAAAAGCAGAACTTGATTTGTGGTTTGAGTTTGAGAGAGTTTATTGTGCTTTCTCAGATGAGTGTGATAGATTGCCAGCTTGTTCTTCAAGCTTTCCATCCAGCATATCCAGTGAGGGAACCTCTCTCAGTCAGGCAAGGATGTTTGGAGATGAGGGCTCTCCTACTCTGTTAAACTCTTTGTCAATGACATAATTTTTGTACTGAAGTATTTCTTGCACTAAACCTTGTACAATGTTTGCCTTCAGTTTGTGATCTGGAATAAGCAAAGTACCAGTTTCCCTGTAAGCTGCATTGCCCTGCTGAAGGTTCAACTCTGCATCATAAGTAAACACGAAAGATGTTTGGCCAAAATGCCCGAGAGCTGGATGACTCTCACTCCGGGGAAGAAAGTATGTCTGTGTCAACACATCCACTGGACAAAGATGAAGATTCATCATGGGGCTGATGGGAGAGAGCTATAGCTGGCTTGCAAGGCATATTGGCACATATTGACTCCGATAGTCCCTCTATCCTGAACTTCATCCATTGAAGAGAGGTTCATAAAGTCATTTCCAAAAGGTACATCCATAAACTGCAGTCGGAACTTAAAGTTAAGTCCACACTGTCTTTGTACTTCATTAAAAAGTTTGTCAGCAGATCCAGGAAGTCCATGTTTTGGCTGCTGTTGTCACTCAGGATGACTTTGAGAAGTTCTGGGCCATTCATCCTTCTATCTCAATCTGTGGAGAGAATGAAAGAGAAAAATAGATTTTTTTCAGTTAGTGATTTTCTGTTAATATTTTTCTTGTTGAAAGACAACATTCATTCAACAGGAAGTCAAATTAATTTGATATACAAAAAACAAAACAAAACAAACAAACAACAAAACAAGAAACAAACACAGGCAACACAGCAAAAGTGAACAGACTGCAAATGTCAAGACAGAACTCAGCATTACCACCACAATGTGGAACACCTGATAAGAGCTGAACGATGCAGAAAAAAATCTTACTGTGGTTATTGTGATATTATTCAGAATGATTTGCAGTATTAGAGAAATTAATCATTTTATGTGATTGTCATATTAAATTCATCTACATAATCACAGAGTGACTTTTGTGGGGATCTGTATCAAAAAAGACAAAGACCGTGTGGGACAGGATGTCTCCATGCTGTCATTTTGATCAAATTTTATTAAGTGTTCAGCCCTACTGCTAATCACCACTTTAATAATCGCTCAGAGGCTCTGCAGTGTGCTTTCACAATGTGCAACAACCTCTCATTTATTACACACATCTGAATAATCTCAGCAAACTCTAGTAATCTACCTGGTGACCCATGGGCAACAACCATCCCATTGCTGTAGGTTATGCCATTGTTTGATGCCGTCTTGGCAAGATGCACTTCAGATATGCAGGGACACTTTAGTTTTATAGCCTCAGCCACTTCATCCTTCAGTACATCAACTGGAACTGTGGTTGGATACTTCTAAGCTAGTTGTACCGGAGGATGGTGAGTTTACATGGAATACTATCATCATTTGATGTTTTGAAGCCAAAGTCAGAGGTACATTCTTAAAAAAATTAGTGTGTTTCACAATGTTCTTAAAAAAACTATGTTTGGCTTCAAATCACATTGTCCAAACTGTGACTAGAGGGCCTAAACACCTTATCATCTGTGTGTAGTGCTCGAGGTAGTGGTGTTTGGGTAGAAGTCTGACACCAGGGAATAGCTCTTGGTACCTCTGTCTATGTTCAACAATTTTGCTTTCAAGGTATGAAATGGATTCATCTGTATGCACTGGAGCAACAACTAATTCCACAATATCTTTTAAATCCATCAAAACAAGCCATGCTGGCTCATTCTCTGGCACAAGAGGTCCTATCACAAATGGGAGCAACCGCAGTAGACTCCAATTTTCATGAGCATTGCCCCCAACAGTTTTTCGACTTAAGAAACTCTGTGGTATAATATGTGGCTTGTTTGTCTTGTCCGACCACTTGTATGGGAAAGCCAATATAGCTTTATTCAAGTCATCAAATGTAAATAACTTTTGGTTTTGGTAAAGACACACTCTCTTTTCACTCCAAAGCAGTGTGCATCTTTCTCACAAGCTAGTTTTAGATGATCTGCATGGCCCTCTCTAGTTCTGAGGCTAAAAGCACCAGATGCAACACATTGACTCCTGATATCACAACTCTTTCCTGTGCAAAAGCGACAGAAAAAATCTCCAGAAAATTTTCTACAAAGCCAGCAATGCTGTGTTCCCCTAAGTTATCAGCCACAATACTCAACACTGTACCTTTAAGAGTTTTACTTAATAAAGGAACACACACACCATGGTCCTCAAGAGTTTTAATATCTTGAAGTGGTTCCAAAACTGTATCATAACCATATGTTTTTAAGTCACTACTTCTGCAAATTACTGCAAGATAAATGGATGATAAAGCTGAGTGGGAGCCTGGTGGCAGGTTACCCAAAACCCAGTAAACACCACAAAGCTTGTGCTTTTTTCGGGAAGTGCCTGAGGGGTTGCAGATCTCAAAATCATCCATATACAGACGCAGTGATATTCGTAATTCCTCTGAATTCAAGAAGCTGTTGTCCTTATAATGCAAACCATCCTCAGGGCACCTGAATTGAAGAGTTGGACCCAGTTCAATGTCCTGCTGTCCTCTATCATTTTCAGTTATCTTATCAAGAATTACCTTGCTACCTAAAAATCTGCAATAAGGATTTTAACAGTGGAACATAATGAAAGGTGTGTTATTTTATGATCAAATATGTACGTAACTGGTTCCACAACACAAACATTTTCCTAATAATATTGTTTACATTGATATGATGTGCTAAGACGGCCACCTTTTTCATTTGCTTTTGGAACAGGGTTAGATGAGCAGACTGCTGTAGTAATTTCTGTAATTACAGAGTCATCAACCTGTAGGTTGTGATGCTGAAAGATATCTTTTACAACATCTCTAGAGAGTGGGATGGATGCAAGATTGATCAAATAGTAAAGTTCTTGTAAGAAATCATCAACTTCTGTACCTGTAAGTATTCCAACTTCAGTAAGGCTGCTGTTCAGTTGCACTTGGAAGTGCCTTGTGTTGCTCTAGGGATGTACCAGAAGTTTGCTTTTCCTCACACTCTTTGTCCTGACTATTGGCAAATAAATCATCTAATGACGGAGATACTGTACTTGTTCTCACAATGGCTGGTAAAAAAAAATCAGTTAATATATGAGGTGTGTGTCGCTGGCTCTTATGAGATTTAAAGGTTCCATAAATACAGGTTTGAAAATTGGAACCAGCAAACATGCAATAGACAACTTCATTTCTCTTCAGATGAGTGTTGACATGAAGAAAAATATGAAGCAGAAGCCAAACTTGTCAGTGATGAGAGGCAACCAGCTTTGCTAGAACCACAAGTTTTACCCACCCAAATGTGGAGCGTTAGCTTTGACAGGTCATCAAGAGCTGTGATGGGAGTGACATGTGTAGACGAAACAGGTGTAACAACTGTCCAGTTACCAGACTGCACTGCTGTAGCTGCGAGGTCAAGCAGGTGGATGCTGTGACATCAGTGAGAGGTGTGCTTTGTCAGTAGCATGCACTGTGCAGCACTGGGGAATGGAAATATTTTGTTCAGTGTGGACCGTAATGGACTGCTGGACGTGGTAATGCCCCAGGATAGATGCAAGAGAAAGACTTTATCCTATTCCTTGACTTTGCAAAACATACAATAGTCAGCGCAGAGAAAAAGGGTTTGCTTTTTTTAAATACACACTATTCACATCCTGTATATCAGTGAAAGCTTTGACTTCTGCAAAGAAAAGGGGGTTGTTCTACTTCCAGGACTCCTGGCCACTGCCTCCTATCTTTCAGCTCCAGTATGGACTCTGACTCCTCCACTATTCATGATGTAAGCTCCAGCTGAACCGACCACCTCAGGGTTGTCTCCTGCTCAGACATTCAATCCTTCAGCGATCTGGCCTTTTCCAAATGCAGGGCCAAGGAAAACTACTGGCAGCATCAGGAAGAAGAGGCAGTTTGAAATACTCACAGATACACCAGTAAAACCAGCATTGATGGAAGAGAACAGAAGAAGAAGAAGCAAAATCCCCCAAAAAGCTGAAAGGCAGAGTTGAAGACTGAGACTTCCGATGAGGACAAACTGCCAGTCGTAGTCTTCGGGTCCACCGAGTTTGAGGGGCACCAACATTCATCCTTCACCACTCTGATTTGAGAACATAGTCAAGCAAAACCGGTACACATTGGCCCTGGTTTTAGTTGTATTCTTTGTTTTTTGTATGCAAAAAGAATATAGGCTAGATATCACAGGAGTATTTCTCACACGAGTATTCATGGAGCAGCCATGCTGTTATAAAAGTTTGTTCAGGTAGTCACATTTATACACAGACACGCACACTCCTGATGCAAACATGAATGTTTGAGCCATAGTCAAAGAGAAAGACATTCTAGATTTTTCTTATTCCAATAAATTCATTTCTGAAGCGCATTATATGAAGTGACGTCTGCTCATGCCTGTTTGTCCAGTTGTTCCCTCCCCAGTATGTGCTACAACCTGCCCAGTAGTGGGCTAGGTTGTAACAGAGGACCACCATGTGCTGACATTAACATAGAGGTTTGAGTTAGTGCCTTTTTTAGTAGAACTGTAGCTCAAAAATTAAATGAGTTACAGGTGTTGAAGCAAAAACTGTTACTACCGTCCCCGGTCTCCCTCATATACAGGTGTTCGTCATAAATAAGAATATCATGAAAAAGTTCATTTATTTCAGTAATTCCATTCAAAAAGAGAAACTTGTATAATGTCGACATTCATTCCTCACAGACTGAAATATTTAAATGTTTATTTCTTTTTATTTTGATGATTATAACTGACAACTAATAAAAACCCCAAATTCAGTATCCCACAAAATTAGAATATTACTGAAGACCAACACAAAACAAGGATTTCTAGAAATGTTGCCCAACTGAAAAGTATGAACATGAAAAGTATGAGGAGTCCATCAGTCTGTGGCTCTGCTCAGGTGTTATGAGCCCAGGTTGCTCTGATAGTGGCCTTCAGCTCTTCTACAATGTTGGGTCTGGGGAATCGCATCTTCCTCTTCACAATACCCCATAGATTTTCTACGGGGTTAAGGTCAGGCCAGTTTGCTGGCCAGTTAAGAACAGGGATACCATGGTCCTTAAACCATGGAAGATGGCGGCGCGCATGGATGCAGCGGCTTACGGCTCCTTCCAGTGCTCTTTTCTCTTTCTTTTTCTGTGATGGGGTGATAAGGCTGCCTACAGGGAGGAGATCCTGAAGCTGGCTGCTTGGTGTTCTGAGAACAACCTCGCTCTCAACACCAAGAAAACCAGGGAGATTATCATCGACTTCAGGAGGTTCAGCACAGACCCAGCCCCCCTCTACATAAACGGCGAGTGTGTGGAGAGGGTCCACACCATCAGGTTTCTTGGAGTCATCATCTCGGCCGACATCTCCTGGTCAGAGAATATCACGTCAATCACTAAGAAGGCTCAGCAGCGGCCACAATTCCTGAGAGTCCTCAGGAAGCACAAACTAAACTCCAACCTGCTGCTGACCTTCTACCGCTCATCCATCGAGAGCCTGCTGACATACTGCATCACAGTATGGTACGGCAGCTGCACTGTAGCAGACAGGGAGAGGCTACAGAGAGTTGTAAAGACAGCACAGAAGATCACTGGCTGCCCTCTCCCCTCCCTGATGGACATTTACACCTCCCGCTGCCTCAGCAGAGCCAGAAACATCACAAATGACAGCTCCCACCCTGGCTCTGATCTGTTTGCCCTGCTGCCCTCTGGGAGGCGCTACAGGTGCATCAGGACTAAAACAGACTCAAAAACAGTTTCTTTCCAAAAGCAATAACTGCCCTAAACTCCTGTAGGACTTCAAATGTGAAATACTCTGGAAACTAACGACATATGTGCAATACATTCTGTCATGTGAAATATACAACATATCATGATAAGTGCAACAAATACTCCGAATATGCAATATATTTTCTGACTACATCATACTTATATCTGCAAATAACTCAAGTGTGCACATCTGTTTATTTCTGTAAATATTTTATAACTTAGATCTTTTATTTATTTATTTATCTTCTATACTGCTCTCTTTGCACTGACATTGGGGATGGCTTAATCTCATTGTATATGTGTATAATGACAATAAAAGGCATTCTATTCTATTCTATTCTAAACCAGGTCCTGGTAGCTTTGGCACTGTGTGCAGGTGCCAAGTCCTGCTGGAAAATGAAATCTCCATCGATTTTCTGCCGCTTATCCAGAGTCGGGTCGCAGGGGCAGCTGCCTAAGCAGGGAAACCCAGACTTCCCTCTCCCTGGCCACATTCACCAGCTCACCCGGGGGGATCCCGAGGCGTTCCCAGGCCAGCCAAGAGATGTAGTCCATCCAGCATGTCCTAGGTATTCCTTGGGGCCTCTTTCCGGTGAGACGTGCCCGGAATACCTCACCAGGGAGGCGTCCAGGAGGCATCCTAACCAGATGCCCGAGCCACCTCATCTGGCTCCTCTCGATGTGGAGGAGCAGCGGCTCTACTCTGAGCCCCTTCCGGATCACCGAGCTTCTCACCCTATCTCTAAGGGAGAGCCCGGCCACCCTGCGGAGAAAACTCATTTCGGCCGCTTGTATCCATGATCTGGTTCTTTCAGTCATTACCCACAGCTCGTGACCATAGATGAGGGTAGGAACGTAGATCGACCGGTAAATCGAGAGCTTTGCCTTTTGGCTCAGCTCCTTCTTCACCATGACAGACCGATGCAGAGTCTGCATCACTGCAGATGCCGGACCGACCCGCCTGTCCATCTCCTGCTCCATCCTTCCCTCACTCCTGAACAAGACCCTGAAATACGTGAACTCCTCCACTTGGGGCAGGACCCTATTGCAGACCCGGAGAGAGCACTCCACCCTTTTCTGGCTGAGGACCATGGTCTCGGACTTGGAGGTGCTGATTCTCATCCCAGCCGCTTCACACTCGGCTGCGAATCGCTCCAGTGAGAGCTGAAGATCACGGCCCGATGAAGCCAACAGAACCACGTCATCTGCAAAGAGCAGAGACCCAATCCTGAGGCCACCGAACCGGATCCCCTTAACACCTCAGCTGCACCTAGAAATTCTGTCCATAAAAGTTATGAAAGGAATCGGTGACAAAGGGCAGCCTTGGCGGAGTCCAACCCGCACTGGAAACGATTCTGATTTACTGCCGGCAATGCGGACCAAGCTCTGACACCAGTTGTACAGGGACCAGACAGCTCATACAAGCGGGTCTGGCACTCCATACTCCCAGAGAACCCACACAGGACATGGTCGAATGCCTTCTCCAAGTCCACAAAGCACATGTAGATTGGTTGGGCAAACCCCCATGCCCCCTCCAAGACCCTGAAGAGAGTGTAGCGCTGGTCCGCTGTTCCACGACTGGGACGAAAACCACACTGCTCCTCCTCAATCCGAGGTTCGACTATCCGATTGACCCTCCTCTCCAGCACCCCTGAATAGACCTTACCGGGGAGGCTGAGGAGTGTGATCCCCCTGTAGTTGGAGCACACCGGTCCCCCTTTTTGAAGAGGGGGACCACCACCCCAGTCTGCCAGTCCAGGGGAACTGTCCCCGATGTCCACGCGATGCTGCAGAGGTGTGTCAGCCAAGACAGCCCTACAGCATCCAGAGCCTTAAAGAACTCTGGGTGAACCTCATCCACCCCCGGGCCCTGCCACCGAGGAACTTTTTAACCACCTCAGTGACCTCAGCCCCAGAGATAGGAGAGCCAGCATCAGCTACCCCAGACTCTGGTTCCTCATCGGAAGACGTGTTGGTGGGATTGAGAAGGTCTTTGAAGTATTCCCTCCACCACCCTCAGAACACGCTTGGGTCTGCCAGGTCTGACCAGCATCCTCCCCCAACATCTGAGCCAACTCACCACCAGGTGGTGATCATTGGACAGCTCTGCCCCTCTCTTTACCCGAGTGTCCAGAACATGCAGCCGCAAGTCCTTTCTTTCTTTCTTTCTTTATTTCTTTATTAAGATCCCCATTAGCTTTTGCAAGGCATCAGCTATTCTTCCTGGGGTCTTTAAATTTTTGCAATTGACAATAAAAGCACAATTCACACATAATACAAGACAGTACATATAGTACATGAACACAAACTCACACAACATACCCACTCTCCGTAACACAAATGTAACACTAAGACTGCAACACACATCACAAGCTCCTACACTGAAACATCATTAAAGAAAAAAATATGAAAAAAAAAATAGTTAAATATACAACAAAATAATTGTCTTACTCTAGGATACCATGACCCCTCAACAGGCCTGAACACAAAGAAATAACAGTCAACTCAAATCAGTACAGACTGTTACAATCAACCTAAATAAGCTATATTATAAATCAAAATTACGTGCTAAATAATAATCTTTTAATTTCATTTTAAAATTTACCATATTATTCTGTTTTATTATATAATCAGGAAGTGAGTTCCATTCCTTCATTGCTCTAAATATCACTGTAGATTTGACAACTATCTTGCTTATTGGCAAAGTAAAATAACCTCCACTAGCATGTCTTGTTGTATAGTTATGCATCTCTGAACTGGAGGACAATTTACTATACAAAATAGTGGCTTTTTTGAAGTAATTATGTTTCTAATGAAGACCATCAACAGAAATAATAATCTATATTTCACCTCTAGCCAATGAAGATGGTCATGCATTTTACTTATGTTTGTCCGTATTCCACAGCAGAGGGCCACTCTTGCTGCTTTATTTTGTGCCATTTGAAGTTTCCGGATGTTATTTAATGATGTATTGGACCAAACAACTGTACAGTAATTGATATGTGACAAAATCAGAGCTTGACATACCTGTTTAGAAGTTTGTGGTGTGAAGAATTTATAACATCTTCTAATCATAGATAAAATATTTCCAATCTTTATTAGTATTCTCTGAACATGCTTAGTCCAGGATAGTTCATGGTCAATAATTACACCTAACAATTTTACTTCATTTTCTTGTTGAACTCGTGTACTTTTAATGGTAAGTTCAAGCTTGGGATTTGAACGCAGTCTGTGTTTAGATCCGATCACCATGCTAGTAGTCTTTGACACATTCAACATTAATCTATTGCAATTAATCCACTCTACTACAGACTTCAGTTCGTGATTTAAATTTGCATTCAGTTCCTCGATGGTGGCTTCTGATAAGTAAATTGTTGTGTCATCAGCATACATTGCCATTTGAGCTTTCTGTAATACTAAGGGAAAATCATTTGTAAAAACTGAATACAGAAGAGGCCCAAGGCAACTTCCTTGAGGTACTCCATGTTTAACATATTTGATGTCTGATTCACTCCCATTCAAATAAACCAATTGCTGTCTGTCACACAGATAATTTTGAATTGTCAATAATGCAGATGATGAGAAACCATAACATTTTAATTTTTCCAATAACAACTCATGATTCAGTATATCAAATGCTGCCGTAAAATCAAGAAACACAACTCCGATTATTTTCCTTTGCTCAATATTATTGTGCCAATCATCCACCATTTGTGTTAATGCTGTTTCTGTTGAATGTTTTTCCCTATAAGCATGCTGGAAGTTAGTAAACAAATTATTATTGGAAAAATAAAACTGAATTTGTTCATAAACAATTCTTTCCATAATCTTACCCAAAACTGGTAAAAGACTTATGGGTCGACTATTTAGCTCAGAGAACTGCATCTTTTTATCTTTTGGTATTGGTACAATTTTTGCAATTTTCCATGCTTGTGGCCATTTGTTCTTTGTGAAACATAGGTTAATTATATGTGTAATCACTGGAGCTATGATAGAAACAACTGGTTTTAACAGCCTTCCATCTAGAAAATCAACCCCTGGTGATTTATCTTTACAAGTCATTAACATCAACTCCACTTTAGATGTAGTCACACTTTTAAAATTAAAAATACAATTTTTGTTCATCATAATCTGCTCTATTGATCTCACTGTGATATCATTATTTGTATTCTGCACTGTACTCTTCAGTTTGTCAATCTTTTCAATAAAATAGTTATTCAAATGGTTTGCGATTTCTTTAGGACTTGTTAGAAGCTCTCCTCCTACTTCTAAATACTATGGTATAAATTTGTTATTTCCTTTAAAGTATTCCATAGTAGTCCGACGATACGACTACAAATTCGATCATCAAACTGTGGCCTAGAGTGTCCTGGTGCCAAGTGCACATTTGGGCACTCGTATGCCTAAACAAGGTGTTCGTTACGAGCACAGAAGTCCAGTAACAAAACACCACTCAGATTCAGATCAGGGGGCCGTTCCTCCCAATCACGCCCCTCCAGGTCTCGCTGTCATTGCCCACGTGAGCATTGAAGTCTCCCAGCTGAACAAGGGAGTCCCTGGAAGGAGGGCTCTCCAACACCCACTCCAAGGCCTCCAAAAAGGGTGGGTACTCTGAACTGCTGTTTAGTGCATAAGCACAAACAACAGTCAGGACCCGTCCCCCCACCCGAAGGCAGAGGGAGGCTACCCTTTCGTCCACCAGGGTAAACCCCAATGTACAGGCGCCAAGTCGGGGGACAATGAGTATGCCCACACCAGCTCGGCACCTCCCACCCGGATCAACTCCAGAATGGAAGAAGGTCCAGACCCCATCAAGGACAGTGGTTCCAGAGCCCAAGTCTTGTGTCGAGGTGAGTCCAACTATATCTAGCCGGAACCGCTCAACACGCTTCAACTGTTTTTTATTTTTTTGCTACCTTAAGAAGCACAACTGCTAATTGACTGTACCGCTACAACACCTAAATTTCCCAGCTTGGGATGAATAAAGTACTTCTATCTATCTATCTATCTATCTATCTATCTATCTATCTATCTATCTATCTATCTATCTATCTATCTATCTAACTTCGTGCACCAGCTCAGACTCCTTCCCCATTAGAGAGGTGACATTCCAAGTCCCTAGAGCTAGCTTCTGCCCGAGGATCAGATCGACAGGGTCCCCACCTTTGGCAGCCACCCAGCTCACACTGCACCCGACCCCTATGGCCCCTCCTGCAGGTGGTCAGCCCACGGGAGGGGAAGCCCATGTCACCCTTTCGGGCTGAGCCTGATCGGGCCCCATGGACAAAGGCCCGGCCACCAAGCGCTCGCCTCCATGCCCCACCTCCAGGCCTGGCTCCAGAGGGGGGCCCGGGTGACCCATATACGAGCAAGGGAAACCCTGGTCCTTCCTTTGTCATCATCATAGGGGTGATTTTAGCAATACTTTGTCTGGTCCCTCCCCTAAACACCTGTTTGCTATGGGTGACCCTACCAGGGCACGAAGCCCCCAACAACATAGCCGCTGGGATCATCAGGACACGCAAACTCCTCCACCATGATAAGGTGGCGGCTCAGGGAGGAGAGCTCTAGTAATGTCTGGAAAAATCCATTTAATTGTATTTCAATTCCAAACAGTAGAAACAGAAATAGAAAACATCCCTGGTGAAAGTGAAAGTATCATCTTGAATCCTTTAACCAGCAGCTCCAGATGTTCTCTGGTTAAGATTCTACAACATGTTACAGAAATTTAACTTTGAACATGTTTTCCTCCACAAGCTTCATTAACAGGCATTAACATGTGATGGTAAGCCAGGACGGGATCAGCCAGCAGCAGCTTCCAATCTGGTCCTGGAGCAGAGGAGATGTCTCTGGACCTGGAAGCTAATGGAGGGGGGAGGGGCCTACTGATGAGGGAGTGGCCTGTGAAAGGGGGCGGGGCAGAAGATGCTCATTGAGAAGAAGTCAACATGCTTTCACCTCAGTTTCTAAAAGTCTCCAGTAACACCAGAAAATATCTCTACATGTGTTGCTAGTCGCTTCGTTGACATAGAGTCACTAGACGGGTCTGAAAACTCGCTAAATATAGTGCCAACATAGCTAAATTAGCATCACTGATTTAGCCAAGATCTGATGTGTGCGTCGCTCTAATTGGTGTAGCAGAGCTTGTACAGTGACAACTCGTGCACGTTGTTTGGAACACAGTTAATTAAATTCATTTTTTGTAGTTAATTAATCATATTTCATGTGTTAAAGTCCCGCCCCTACTATATACATGTGTAAGAAAGCAGAAATGGACCTTTAGCCTGATGGTTAGCTTAGTTGTTAGCCTAGCTGTTGGCCTGGTTGTTGTGCCAGAGGTGAAAAACAGATCTCCTTGGAATGTTGCTTTGTTTACATCCTGTTTGATCAGGACTGCTTTGTTTACTCAGATCTCAGCTGCTTATTCTGTTTGTGTAACTCTGTTATTTCTCATACAATTAATAAAAACCCACCAAACTTGGTGTAAAAAGCAGGATTATTCTCTTTATGGGTGGAAGTACACTGTCAGAAAGGTCCCCACAAGTATAGTGGCTGCACGTATGAGTAGCTGCCGACTACCAACCGCTGGAGGCTGAACGCTAAGCCGTGTGTAGACGATAGTGGGTCATGAAGCCGACCAGTCCCATATGCAGAAATTATTTGCCAATAAAAAAAAGTAGGACATAGAACGTCCCCCCAAGTCTCTCTCTCTCTCTCTCAGCTCCAGTCAGTTTATGGCATTGACCCTGATCTGCTGAAATCTCCTCTAATCTACAGACACAAACTCACAGCTGTCCAATACAGTCAGATTCTCAGGCTAATGTATAAATAACTGGAAGAATGCTTCTGTTTTCCCATCATGCCTCCAGTTGTCCAGACACAGCCTCGACCCCCAACCTTTCCATCCCTCTCCACTTTTTGTCCCAGCACATTGAGGTTCGCCTGTCATGCAACATCTGCAGTCATGAAGTAAAACAATCTTTTTTAATCTAAACCAGTGTGTAGCAGCTGGAGCTTTTAATCCCAGTCAGCATCATACATGATGTTTCCAGCCTCAGCTGTCAGATTATGAGGCTAAAATGATGTAAAATGAATGTATGAGTAGATATAGCAGCATAAAGGCCGACCAGAAGAAGAAAGCAGAATTTATTACTAACAGAACTTTGTAGAAATAACACACAGATCAACAGTGACCAAGTCTTTTCTCATCTCATTGTTCTCTCAAGTCTTGGCTTTCAGGAGGAAAAATATTGTTATTAAAACAAACACACAACAGAAACTATTTCTATGTTTCCACTTTTTCCTCATTTCCAGTTATTCCTGCTACTATTTACCTGCTATCCTCACTAAACCAACTCCAGCTCAGCTGCTTTGTGGCGCCACCGTGCATCAGAAACGTCTTCTCTCTGATTGGTGGACAGTCTGACAGGAAGTGGCTTCATCATCATGTCCATTGTTTATGGAGATGCACCTTGCAACAAAGGCTTATTATGACAGTATGGCTGGATCGTAGCCCCAACTGGGCCAGATGACAGTAGGAAAGAGAGTTGTGGACCTGTTAACTGCCAAACCCTGGTACCTTGACCTTCTGGGTGCACCTGGCATGCTTGCTGATGCCAAAGAGAACATATATGCTTTGCCTGAGGTCATTTGATCATCCAGCCCCAAGTTCATCCATGTCCTGGGTGTCTGCCTTCAACCCTCCGGTTTCCTATTTACCCAGCCCATGACGATACATGGAAATGGAAATACGACGATGACTATGGAATGCATATGTGATAAGATTATGCAAGAACTGAGATGGCCTGCGGATCCACCATGCCAAGGTGAATGGTGTCCAGAAGGTACTAGTGTCACAGCACCAGAACTGCACCTGGTGAGACGCAGGAGGAGCCTGGCCTGGAGTCACCCCACAGTGCCTGGAGCCTGACTTGGAGAGGACCCAAAAGCAGATGGCACACCATTAATTGTCATGGGAGACATGAACATTCACATTGACAAACCACAGCAACTGACTTTCTGGCTCTCATCTACTCTTTCAATCTCAAACTGGTTCAGACTCCTCCAACACACAAAGCTGGTAATACTCTTGACTTGGTACTGACCAGAAACTGCTCCACAGCCGACCTGTCCGTCACCCCGCTGCACCTCTCAGACCACTTCCTGGTTAAATTCTCTGTCTTCCTTCCTCATGTCACTCAAGCGGCTCCAAAAATGGCGTCCTACCGCAGAAACTTGAGATTCCTCAGACCTACACAGCTGTCTGATGAGGTTTCCTCTACCCTCCCTTCCCACTCAGACTTCTCTTTACTGTCTGTTAATGAGGCTACAGAAACACTCTGCTCCTCTCTCGCCTCCTCTCTGGACAAACTCTGTCGTCTGGTGTCAAAACCAGCCAGACGAAACCCTCCCAGTCCATGGCTCACAGAGGTTCTGAGGGAGCACAGAGCCAGACTCAGGGCTGCAGAAAGAAAGTGGCGCAAATCAAAAGAGCACACTGACTTGTCTGAGTACCAGCAAAAACCTGAAACTTTCACATTCAGCCTAAAGGCGGCCAAGATAGTTTTTTATCAGAACAAGATCCGCAATGCTCCCAACACACGACATGTTCATGGTGTTTAACTCTCTTCTATCTCCACCACCTGCTCAGCCTCCCACTGTGCTGACTGCAGAAATGTTTGCTTCCTACTTCACTGAAAAGGTCGCTACCATCAGTAACCAATTCACTGAGCCTGACCAACTCAGCCTTACCAAACCAGCTACTGGTGCCTCACTCTGCTCCTTCCACTCTCTAAATGAGGACCAAGTCCTCCTCACTCGGTGCATCATTAGCTCTCATGGTTTCTCCTACCACTATGCAGATGACACTCAGCTTTTTCTTTCTTTCCCACCTGACGACGCAACATCTCAATGTGAATATCAGCATGTTGCTGATATCTCCGCATGGATGAAGGATCGCCACCTTCAGCTAAATCTGTCCAAGACCGAGCTTATTGTCTTTCCAGCCAATCCTTCCTTACCGCCACAGATAAGCTTGCAGCTTGACTCCATCACGCTTGTGTTTACATCTTCTACCAGGAATCTTGGTGTCATGGTAGACAACCAGCTGACCTTTAAGGACCATGTTGCCTCGGTTGCTCGATCTTGCCGATTTGCTCTCTACAACATCAGGAGGATCAGACCCTACCTGACTGAAGACACGGCCCAGCTCCTGGTCCAGGCTCTGGTCATTTCACGCATTGACTACTGCAACTCCTTACTGGCTGGCCTGCCTGCATGCTCAGTTAAACCTCTGCAGATGATCCAGAACGCAGCAGCACGTCTGGTCTTCAACCAGCCCAAAAGAGCTCATGTCACTCCGCTGCTAATCGCTCTCCACTGGCTTCCAGTTGCAGCGCATCAGATTCAAAGCTCTGCTTCTGGCTTACAAAACAATAACCCAAACGGCTCCGGTCTACCTCCACTCCTTAATCCAGAGCTACACTCCCTCTCCACAGTTACGCTCTGCCAGTGAAAGACGTCTAGTGCTCCCACCACAAGGTGGCGCCACATCAGTAGCTAGACTCTTCTCCTCTGTTGTTCCCCGGTGGTGGAACCATCTACCAAACTCCGTCCGATCCGCAGAGTCCTTTTCCACTTTTAAAAGCAAGCTAAAGACTCAGTTGTTTAAGGAGCATTTCCACACTTAGCTTAACTCTTCTACTCAGAATGAGGTAGAAAGATTTGTCCAGCTCTTTGGTTCAACCAAGTACTGAAGAAGCTGCTGCACTTATGCCCAAGAAGATGTTTGATGAAATCGTGATGTTTGTATTTAAACAAAATGACTTGCAAAATAAAAAAACTTAAAAAAAAACTTAAAAAAAAAAAAAATTAGATGCACTGCCTCTAGCACTACATGACAGCAGCTGGTCCAACTGGACTCCAGCAGTCTGACTTTCACTTAATGATGACGTCCATCTTGTTTGAATTCATTTTTGTTGTTCTTCCTCTCAAATGTAAGTCGCTTTGGATAAAAGCGTCTGCTAAATGACTGTAGAATAGAATAGAATAGAATAGAATAGAATAGAATAGAATAGAATACGAATGTTGGAACAATGATTTGCTAGCACAATGCTGACCCAACGCAATGGGATGCCAAGAATTTGTGGGCCAATCCCTCTTAGTTTACTGTCTCAGGTGAGTTTAGTTTCTCTGGTCGTTTCTCAAGTGAGTTTATTTTCTCAGGTGGGTTTAGTGTGTCAGGTGAGTTTTATTTACAGATTTATCTGTACGGTACAGCTTAACCCTTTGAATCTGGCCATAGGGAGGTTCAACCAGTACAACCTGAAAGTGGACCAGAGTTGGTGTAAACTTGCTTTAGACCCTGAGCTGGTTCCTCTTCCCCATTCAGCCATGGATCTGGCTTTTCTGGTATCTTCCTTCTGTCCACATGGGGTTACTTTCTCAGACCTGAAACCACATGCTGCTGTGTCGGAGATCATCTCAGCCCTGACGCTGTGCTTTCCTTGCTTGTTTTATGTCCATGAACGCCCCCAATAAAGGCCATCCAGTCTCACCTCTCCCACTCTGCTTCTCACATTTCTCTGTTAAAGCTGCTGCAAACAAAAACGCCTCCATGATGGTGCCCACCCACACTCTTCATCATCCTGACCTCTTCTGCCGCCTCCTCTCCCAGCAACTGCTTTGGCATCCCATAGTCATCTCCATGGAAACCACCCTGTGTCTGGGTGTTTTTGAGAGTGATACAGAAGGGAAAGAAAACTTGTTCTTGTTGTTCCAGCCGTCCTCTCTCCTCTTGATCCATTTGCTTTCTCCCTGAATATCAGCCCACTCAGTTGTCCCCTTCGTTCCCACCACACCTGAGTGGGTGCTGAAGACCAGCTGTTGCCAGGCAACATGATGAAGTTCAGTCCAACTTTGCTGAGACAGAAACTCTGGCAAAATCACATCACACTAGAAAACACACACACACACACACACACACACACACACACACACACACACACACACACACACACACATATATATATATATACATATACATATATATACTGTCTAGGAGCAGGTGATAGATTCATCTTCTCTCCATCATCTTCCTCACTTTTACTCTTTAATGACTTTTTCTTCCAAATGGAAGATGTAGATAGACCTCCCTCTCTCTCTCTCTCTCTCTCTCTCTCCCCTCTTTCCCTCCTCTCTCCTCTCTCTTCCTTTCTCCTTCTCCCTGCAGAGACTCCCCCTCCCACTCAGATCGGCATGGAAGTGCTTCATATTGACACCTATGCAGCTCAGATGGGTGGAGACAATGTAGTGATACAACTTGACTTCCTGGTTTCCAGTGAAACATGTTCAGAGATGTTTATGTGTTTTCTCGCTTTGTTTGAGTTTTATTTGTTTGTATAAACAATTTAATTAATAACTGAATGTTTTACTTACATTTATTTTAAAAAGATGCATAAGCTGCATAATTTTTCTCTGTAAAATGACTCTGCAACAAATGAATAAATAAATCATTATTTTAAATAGAAGGAGTTGTACTGGATCAGCTGGATGAAGACTCTTGGTGCATTCCAGTTATCCTTGGAACTCGGAATTCAGAGGAATTTCTTGTTTGTCCGAGCAGCCAACTCGTAAGTTTTAGAGGACCTCGAGATTCCAGATTTAAAGATGGTGGCACCCAGCGCTACCAGTAGTCCATTGTTGTCTTTACTGAAATCCTTTCAATGTTTAGTGTCATTAAGTTTCTAGTGTAAACAGCAGTAAGTTGTTATTGACGCTGTTAAGGTTAATTAATCGTTGTCACCAGTACCCATGGGGACACGTTTACAGTGGACCTGGGATTTTCTTGTATCACACATCAGCTGCTTTGCGTCAATTTGTTCCGAGTTGGTGCAGCTGGAGTTCCAACTTCCTGGTGATCGACTGCTCGGAATACCGAGTGATAGCTTGTTTTTGAAGTCAGGTATGATATCAGATGAAATCATTTAAATAATTTGTGATTTTCAAACCGGATTCTGTTGTCGGCTGAAGAAAATGGACGTAACGCTTTGACTGTTTACGTTTTGAACGGAATTCCAACAAATTCTGAACACTGAAAAAACTTTGTGCTGATATACGACCTGTTCTGCGGTTTTAAAGGGTTAAGGAATGTGTCTGGACTCTGTCCTTGGAGTCTCACGACAACCAGACTTGTGGCACCATTCAGGAACATTTAGGGTGTAGCTAGACCCTAATCTAGACTCCTGTGTCTAATAAAAAGTTCAACTCAGTTCCATAATGGATGGATGGATGGATGGATAAACATCTGCATGCGCCGTTAATGATTCACTGATGTCAGTCAGGTGTGTTTCAATAGGAAACATTTAAAACCTGCAGACTGTGGCCTTGGAGGTTCGGACTCGGCGGTCTCTGGTCTACAGGCTAAAGACATCTCTGCCGGTGTGTTCGGGTGAATGAACCGAGCGCCAAGCGCGCTGCAGTCCGGGCCGAGCTGAGGGCGGGGATGAAGAGGAGGAGGATTTGAGGACGTTGTTCTCCAGCCGTGTTTTCACTCCGAGCTTCCAGCCGTTCGTCCTTCACTCCAGCGGGACTTGAGCGTAGTTCTAACGGCCTCCAGGTGGGTAAAAAGCCGCCGTATGTCACATGTTTTCCAGGCTCTTTGCTCGAATTTGTGCCGCTGTTATCAACTGCTGGTATTTATCCACGCGCGCTACTGCTGGGCCGTAGCTGTTGCAGGGATGCGCGTGCCCTCAACGCCGCGGCTCGAGCTGATTGTTTCAGCCTTGGACTAAACCACCTGTGTGGATTTTGGTGCAGCGACGCGGGATTGGAGGAAGGAGAAGTCGGGTAGAAATCCGCTCCAGGCGTTTTTGTTTTTTATTTCGGGCTTTAAAGCAGCTGACGGCTGTTGTTGTTTGTTTTGTTCACACTCCGGACAGTTTATGACCTTTTCTCTCTGGGGTGACGATGGTGGGGATTATGGAGGCGTGGTCCACTGACCTCAGAGTAAAAAGCAAAAATTCCCAGATTTCCTGCTGTAACAATCCCGCAGGAGCTCTGCAGGGCGAAGATCTCAGACCTCTGTGTGCTTCATAAATCTTTCAAACCTTTCATTACTCTGTTGAGTTTTGGATATAGTTTGGGTGGGGACTGTGCAGGGTTTGGGTGTAGTTTGGATCAGGACTGTACAGGGTTTGGGTGTAGTTTGGGTGGGGACTGTACAGGGTTTGGGTGTAGTTTGGGTCAGGACTGTACAGGGTTTGGGTGTAGTTTGGGTGGGGACTGTGCAGGGTTTGGGTGTAGTTTGGATCAGGACTGTACAGGGTTTGGGTGTAGTTTGTGAGGACTGTACAGGGTTTGGATGTGGTTTGGGTGGGGACTGTACAGGGTTTGGGTGTAGTTTGGGTCAGGACTGTACAGGGTTTGGGTGTAGTTTGTGAGGACTGCACAGGGTTTGGATGTAGTTTGGGTGGGGACTGTACAGGGTTTGGGTGTAGTTTGTGAGGACTGTACAGGGTTTGGGTGCAGTTTGTGAGGACTGTACAGGGTTTGGGTGTAGTTTGTGAGGACTGTACAGGGTTTGGGTGTAGTTTGTGAGGACTGTACATGATTTAGGTGTAGTTTGTGAGGACTCTTCAGGGTTTGGGTGTAGTTTGTGAGGACTCTTTAGGGTTTGGGTGTAGTTTGTGAGGACTCTTTAGGGTTTGGGTGTAGTTTGTGAGGACTGTACATGATTTGGGTGTAGTTTGTGAGGACTGTACATGATTTGGGTGTAGTTTGTGAGGACTCTTCGGGGTTTGGGTGTAGTTTGTGAGGACTGTACATGATTTGGGTGTAGTTTGTGAGGACTCTTCAGGGTTTGGGTGTAGTTTGTGAGGACTCTTTAGGGTTTGGGTGTAGTTTGTGAGGACTGTACATGATTTGGGTGTAGTTTGTGAGGACTCTTCAGGGTTTGGGTGTAGTTTGTGAGGACTGTACATGATTTGGGTGTAGTTTGTGAGGACTCTTCAGGGTTTGGGTGTAGTTTGTGAGGACTCTTCAGGGTTTGGGTGTAGTTTGTGAGGACTCTTCAGGGTTTGGGTGTAGTTTGGATGCTTTCGGTATCTGCCTGAGGTGCTCCGATATGCCCTGTAATGACTCAGCAGATTTCCTTGCTGACCTGGGTTTAAACCCTGAACCAGATCCAGACCGGACCGCTGCTTTCACTCCTCCTCCCTCTTTTCTCTGTTCTTTTCCTTTAACTTCTTGCTTTTTCTTGCCTTTTTAGTTAGCTAATTTTTCTTTATTTTCTTCTTTCCCACTTCCATCTTCTGCGTCTGCATTTTTCCGTCTTGTCCTCCTCTCTGGGCTTCCTCCTTCCATTCCCGACTCTTCCTGAAAGCGGTCGTAGGAAACATTCCCTTGTTGACCGGAGCCTTAAAAAATGTGTCAGCGAGGTGTCTCCTGCTTCTAGTTTTCCTTCATAAATGCTGCAGTAAAAACAGAAAAACTCCTAATCCCAGTTTTCCTTCTGGATTTGTTTTTCTCCTTATTTAATGTATCGGTGAGTTTTCCCTACCAGCCAACACACTCGTCCTCCGAGTGTAAAGGGAAAGTCTTCTGTGGTGCAGATATTTAAATCCGTTCTTGATGCTCATCAGACCTGCGGAGGAGATTCGATTTTCACTGTTGGACCATCAGAACCAGGCCGGCTGCATTTAGTTTGAATTCCCATCTTGGATGCTGGTGTTTATTGTCCCATGAGAGAAGTTTGCTTACTGGAGTTCAGCATGCGGTTTGAACTCGGATCTACTGGATAATGTGGGCTTGGTGGTTCTGTCTGAAGACGTGTGGTGTTTCCATTGGCAGATTCGGATGCAAAGCACGGTGTTCTGGCTCCGAGTCAGGGTTTTCCGCTGATCAGTAGTGTGGATCCAGGCTTGGTGATGCAGGCGGAGATCTGAGGAGATCCGGGCCTCATGGTTCTCATACCGAGCATATTGAACCTAACTGCTCAGGCTGGGTTTCTTCAGCTCTGTCGGATGGCGGATCTGCAGCCAGAGGTTCATTTTTAAAACTCCAATAACTAAATTAAAGCTGCAAGCAGCACTGAAGGCCCTTGGACCTCTGGCGCCGCTCCGGCCTATTGCACCACCGCATCAGCCGGCAACCTCCTCCCGCAGCACGCTCGCTGTCGCCCGCAGATATGTGGCCATTCTTCCAGAGGTTGTCTACATTAAGGGGTGATTTTCCTCATGGGAGGATACACTGGCATCTCAGTCTGACCAGTGATGACATCTGAATCGTTCATGACCTCATTTCTAACAAGTAGTGTCATATTCCTACAAATGGGAGCATGATTTTATAAAGAGGAAAATTTCACGTGGCCACTGGGTGGCGCCATGGTCGTTTTTCATGTACAAACATGTTCAGGTTGGAACTCTGAGACCAGAAAAATATGACCTCTATTGGTCAACTGACAGCAGGGTTAGAGTCACTTCCTGTTTCATGGTGAATAATTTAACCATCACAGTCATATTTTTAACCATGAGTTCATGAAGGATGACATTAATGAGTTTTAATTGGTTTTACAGGTATTAAAAGGTTAAAATGGTGGGACTTCCTGTTCCCAGGGGGCGGGGCTATGGCGTTGACAATATCAGGACATGAAGAGGCTTTTTTGTATTTCCTGGCATGTTCTATAAATATGCCACATTTCATGAATGTCAGTCAAAGCAGTGGTTGGAGCTGATAGATTAAATATTTGTAGGGGGCGCTATAGAGCCATATTACCAGCATCTGTCTATTTGAATCAGTTCCAGGCCTGACCACTGTCCTCCCTGCCGAGTTTGGTGGAGATCAGGAGTACATTGGGTCAGTTACAAGTACTTCCTGTTTCATAGCGGTGGATGCCATTCGCCATAGTTTTGCTTGAGGAAGGAACTTGAGTTTTTTTTTCTGTAGTATCATGAAAGGGTTTGACCTGATCTGAAGCACTTTTGAGTGTGTGAGGTTCATTCCTGAGGAGAGGGACCCAAGTGTCTGAAAAAGACACTTCCTGTTTCAAGTGGGCGGGGCTTAGGCCAAGACCAGAAGTAGTTATATGTATTTGTTCAGGAGCAGACCCTGATTAATCACTGTAAGTGTGATGGTGATTGGATGAAAATTGAGGGATTTATACTGATTAATGATGTCATGGAGTCTTATCAAAGTTTGTCATGGCACCACGGTCTCGCCATGCAGCGTTGAGCAATTTTCAGGTGACAACATCTGGACATGTAGATGTGGTCGGCATGGAACTGAAGTGAAACGTGCAGTTTGGTGCAGACTGAGTGTTGTATGTCAGAAATACTGGATTCCGTGCTTGATGGCGAAACATCAAAACTTGATGAGGCGCCGCCGCTGAATGCCACCTCCTATTAGAAAATTTTTGATAACTTTTGACCACACATGCCTCTGGAGTGTTCAGACTGAGTTTGAGGTAAATACGATAAAATCTGTAGGAGTTCGTTTAAATGCAAGGCAAAGAAACATGCAAAAATGACCGCAAAAATGACACTTTTTTCAAAATGGCCGACTTCCTGTTGAAGTTATCATATAGGTCCAAGAGGCTTTTTTGTACATCCTTCCAAGTTCTATCAATATGCCGGATTTCAGCCATATCGGTCAATGTAGTGGGCGGTTGTGATCAATTAAATATTTGTAGGGGGCGCTATAGAGCCATATTGCATTTTTTCCAGCATATGTCAATGTGGCTGAGTTCTCGGCCGGTCCGCACTCCTCCCTGACGAGTTTGGTGGAGATCAATGTTACAATGGGTCAGTTACAAGTACTTCCTGTTTGATGGCGTCGGACCACTATTTGCCATCGTTACATTTGGCGAACGAACTTAAGTTTTTTATTGTGGTATCATGAAAGGGTTTGACCTGTTGTGAAGCACTTTCAAGTGTGTAAGTTTCATTCCTGAGGAGATGGACCCCGACGTCTGAAAAAAGCACTTCCTGTTGAAAGTGGGTGGGGCTTAGGACTAGACCAGAATTGGTCATACGGATCTGTTCAGGGCCAGACCCTGATTAGTCCCTGCAAGTCTGATGGGGATTGGGTGAGAATTGAGGGATTTATAATGATTTATGATGTCATGGCGTCTTATCGAAGTTCGCCATGGCGCCACGGTCTCGCCCTGCAGCGTAGAGCAACAGTTTTCTCTGGATATCATCGCCAACCTGTTTTCTGCTGTCTGATCCAGTTTGGACCTGGTTGTGTCCAAAATGTCAGAGAAGTGGGTCTTCGAGTAAAAACCATGACTTCCTGTCGCCAGGGGGCGTGGACAATTCATAATCCAAATATTGACATGTAGATGTGTTCAGGATGGGACTGGCATCATTTTGGTTCAGATTTATTGTTTAATGTGGAAGTTATATCACTTTTGTTTTTCATAGCGAGACGTCAAACTTTGAGGCCCTGCCCCCTCTATGCCCTTTCTCCTATTAGGAAACTTTTAATAATTTTAAAGACACATGCCTTATGAACATCCTCAGCCATTTTGGTGGCGGTACGATAAAATTTAAGCAACGTGAGCAAAATGCCAAAATGGCAACCTTGACCCAAAATGGCCTACTTCCTGCAGACGCAGTATCAGCTACGCCGTAGCCGACCGCATGCAGACTCCGTGTGTCAGGCACATAAGTGCCGATCACAGGCATAACGAGGGGGCATGACATCCATGGGTGAGCCTGTTGGTTTAAGCTGACCAGTTATGTCCTCTAAGACACTGAAGGACACCTTTTTCTGTGTCCTACTGATGTAAATATGCAGGAACTTCTCGCAGCTGCTAAAGATGCTTCCAAACCATCAGGACGAGGAGGTTTCCGGACACTATTTATGGTGTTAGAAAGCACACGGTGGTTCTGGGACAGGATGCGACCCGACAAATATTTAGTCTCAGCTGTTCTCACAGTCCTCTGATATTGAAGCCTGCTGCCCTTGAAAATTTCAGAAGACACCTGCAGCTTATCCTTCTACCACTCGCTCAGTCCTTCTAAACTCTTTCCTGCTGCACGAGTGGCATCATTCAGCCATGGCTCAGCTTTAAGCTTAGACGTCGTGTTTTTAACAGGCGACCTTGTCTAGGACGGCTTGGAAAGTTGTGTGAAACTGGGACAGAGGCCCGTTAGTATCAAAGCATGCATTGAAACCTTCGTTACCCAAAGAAGTTTTTAAAAACTCAGCTGAAAATATTGCAGGAGTTAACGAGTTAATAATCCTGTGTTGCTGCACACCAAGCGACAGCTTGACAGGGGAGGGAAATGTCACAAAAAAGGGGACAGTGATTGCTTCACAAATCACTAAGTTTCACACAGACAGACCACATGACTGGATCAGGAGTATGACCCGTCCATGAGTGGGACCAGAAAGCTGAAAATTAGGAGTCAGTAATATTTAAGAACTAACAACTATCACCAGCAGTCAACAATCTGTCATACCTGGGTGTCATTTAAGTCACAAAGTCTGAAAAATCTTTCAGAAAGTCCTAATTGTGCTTGGGTGGTCGGCACACCACAGAACACATGCTGATTACGACCCAGCTAGAATAAGTTTAATATTTAATAAGAAAAAGAAGCTGGAGGAGCTTCCTGCTCCGGTGTAGGTGAAGACCTTCACGTCCATTGGGAAACGTGAACAGCTGAACAATCCGTCTCCTTGTGAGGCTGAAAATCCTCATGCCTGAAAGGTTAGAAATGATCCTGCTTCCTGTCCTTCCCACATAAAAACACACATCTGAGTGTATTTTCACAATTTCAGGAGACTGGAACCAACAAGGCTTGATGATGTTATCTGACAGTTATTTAAATGTCAGAGGCCAGCATGGCCGGCGAGGCCGTTCTCATCGTCTCTGGGACCAACAAACGCGACATGTTGACCTTGAACAAAACTCGGTCTGATTAGATTTCTGTGTTGTCTGACTTCTTTAGCATACCTGATAAATGAACCATCGGGTTTCCACTACCCCCCTTGTCTGCTGGTGTTTCTAGTCCAGATCGGGTCAAGACCAGGACTTGTGGCTCACTATCCTAGCATGCTGGGTGTTGGAGAAAACCCAGCAAGTGAAATAGATTTAGGTCGCATGGGGACACCCGGAGGTGTCACTGTGATGGTGAGGGGCGGGGGCACTTGGTCCAGGTTTTACTTTTTGATGTGGAACTGGGACGGTGGTCCCAGGCTTCGTGTCGGACACTGGAACCAGACGGGATGTGGAACTGGGACGGTGATCCCAGGCTTCGTGTCGGACACTGGAACCAGACGGGATGTGGAACTGGGACGGTGGTCCCAGGCTTCGTGTCGGACACTGGAACCAGACGGGATGTGGAACTGGGACGGTGGTCCCAGGCTTCGTGTCGGACACTGGAACCAGACGGGATGTGGAACTGGGACGGTGATCCCAGGCTTCGTGTCGGACACTGGAACCAGACGGGATGTGGAACTGGGACGGTGATCCCAGGCTTCGTGTCGGACACTGGAACCAGACGGGATGTGGAACTGGGACGGTGATCCCAGGCTTCGTGTCGGACACTGGAACCAGACGGGATGTGGAACTGGGACGGTGATCCCAGGCTTCGTGTCGGACACTGGAACCAGACGGGATGTGGAACTGGGACGGTGATCCCAGGCTTCGTGTCGGACACTGGAACCAGACGGGATGTGGAACTGGGACGGTGATCCCAGACTTCGTGTTGGACACTGGAACCAGACAGGATGTGGAACTGGGATGGTGCAAAGCTTCAGACTCTGAGCTGAATTGAAAGTCTTTCATGTTTCAGTTTCTGCAGGACTTACATCACCCCCTCATCTGCAGCTGCAACATGATCCCATGTCTTCTTTCATCGGGGGGGTATTAAAGGGCTTTACAGCTGTATTTTCTTACCCACACATGCCTGCTGACACACTCGGCATCCTGGGAAATGCCATACCACAACGTAACTCACCTGAGATAAGAACCAACAGCCCATCCAGTACCCCCTCTATCGTTCTGGACCAGATCCAGAATATCAACATGATCTGGGTCAAACAATGTTGAAATATAACATCTACCATGATGTCTACATACCAGAATAATCTTTGGCTATGCTCCAACAGATGAACGAGGAGGACTCAGGTGGAGGAGCAATGATCAGCTCCTCTTACTGCAACAGGACCAAGTTAGGAGGCGATGTGATGCCGAGCCAGCATTCATCTCCAGCTAGAACATGGCCTGTCGGGGGATTTATAACGTAGACATGGTTGCACCGATGAAGCGGTCCTCCACCGGAGCTGCATCCATGTCAAGATGACACGCCATGCGTTCATTACGTAGTATTACTGGTAAATTACTACTATTACGTACTGCACGGTAAGTGGTGTTATTGCCTCTGGGTTCAGTGATCCAACCTGATCATCTTGATCAGTCATGCATCCAGTAAACTTCTGTCAAACATTATTGATAAGAAGAAAATGTGCCCTTTGTGGTCTGAACAGAAGCGATTGAGTTAAATCCCCTTTGATTTTGTCTCATATTGATCAATGGATCCTGAACCTGATGGATCAAGGGTCTGGTATTACGACCCAGTGAGTCAATAAAATATGGCCATCGAACTGGTGGTGAATTGATCATCAGCTGATCGGCCATCAGGACGATGGCGTCTGGTCTTCCATCGGCAACGCTCTGATGGAAGATTCTCTCCGACGTGGCTGGAAGCTTTATCATGTCTGACGTGAATAAAGAAGCTGTGAGTCAGGAGCTAAAACCTGGTCTGGTGGGTCGATAGCAGGCTGGAGCGAGAAGGAGGAGGAGAACGGAAGAGGAAAAATGGACGAAGGCTTTAGAGGAGAAATTGAATGTGTCGATTAAGTTGGTGGAGGCTGAAGGAAAATAATAAAAATATTAAGATAAAACGCCTGATGGTTGAAATGAGATTTTCTCAGACTTTCCTTCCTCTTTTCTTCTGCTCCTCACCCTCTTCCTTTCCTTCCTCCCAGCCTCCTTGACGCTCCACCCTCCTCCTCTGTGATCTGTCCAGCTTCTGTCAGAGTTTGGGAACAACCAGTCCTCTGCAGACCCCGTCTCCAGAGACGAATCCCCACCCATCCTTGTGTAGATTCTACCGGTCTGCAGAGCTGCAGCAGCCTCTGTCTGCTTCCCTGCTGCTTTAGAATCTGACGCACTTTATTAATCCCAGACTGGGAAATCTCAGCATTAACAGTGGCATAAAACACCAAATAAACCTTTGTGGCTTTCCCAGGATCCGAACTTTCCTACACTTTTGTGTCTCATCGAAGTTGCAACTTTGGGCTTTGGGATTTCTCATTGCAGACGTGTGGTTTCAGGGTTTTAGGGGCCGGCTGGGCGTTGGCCTCCTATAATAGTGAAGAACTAGGAGTTTATGAGGATTCAGCACCATCAGGATGCAGGAAAAACAGCTCTGCAGCTGAAGGACATGTCATGAATCTGACGTGATGACAGATTATTTCATGACTTTATTCTTCTATGACATGTTTAAATCAGAGGGAGGCCATTTTTACTTCGAGCGTTGCAGGAGTTCACCTTGAGGAAAAGCAGTTATAGTATCATCAGCTGGAAATTTCAGTAATATTGGTTGTGCTTAGGAAACCAGTTGTGTTTAAGGAAAACCAGTCGTGTTTAGAGAAAACCAGTCGTGTTTAGAGAAAACCAGTCGTGTTTAGAGAAAACCAGTCGTGTTTAGGAAAACCAGTCGTGTATAAGGAAAACCAGTCGTGTTTAGAGAAAACCAGTCGTGTATAAGGAAAACCAGTTGTGTTCAAGGAAAACCAGTCGTGTTTAGAGAAAACCAGTCGTGTTTAAGGAAAAGCAGTCGTGTTTAGGAAAACCAGTCGTGTTTAAGGAAAACCAGTCGTGTTTAGGAAAACCAGTCATGTTTAGGGAAAACCAGTCATGTTTAGAGAAAACCAGTCGTGTTTAGAGAAAACCAGTCGTGTTTAGGGTTCCTTCTTTCATTATTTACTCGTCCCGTTTCATAGGTGTTCTTCCTGGCTGATTTAATTCTCTTCATATCTTTGATGGGAAATGTTTGCAAAATGAGGCATTCTGGGTGACTTTCCTCCAGAAGAATCCTGAAACATTCCTGCTGCAGGTTCATGAAGACGTGGACCTGCTGCGTCCTGGTCTCTGTGCTTCAATTTGCTCTGTTTAGTGTAAGAGATAAAATTCCTCCTATAAGCAGTGAAAGGAGGTTATCTTTTCCCCGTGGAGTTCCATTTGAACCTCCTCTTCCTCCTCCTCCCAGTCCTCCTCCTGTCCTTTTACCTCAAGGTCACTAAAACAAAATGTCTGTTTCTTTCATGTCGGAGTGTTTTTGTTTAGAGCTGCAGACCGCTCTGATCCGCATCGGTCCCACTGCTTTCCACAGGTGATCAAACTGCATCTGTTACATCAGTTCTTATTTCCACTTTGTCTTAACCTCCACATCTTCTTTCCATATTTGTTTGACTGTTCTTCCACTAAAACTGATCCTGGGACAGTTTGCATTTCACCAGAATCAGAAACTGCTGCAGCATGTTTAGTCTGATGCATCAGAAAGAGCCGGTGTGCTTAATCCAGATCCTCATCTGTTCTTCATTCCCACGCACCCTGGATTGTCCTGATTTTTCTGGTTCATGGAAAGTTTAGGTTTTCCTGGTAATTTGATTGGGTTCTGTCTGAAAGGTCAGACATCCAGGCAGGAAAACCTGCTGTAATGAGAGGAGTAAAAAGACAGTTTCTCTCAGCTTTGGAAAATTAGAGCTTTACTGATTCAGTGTGGCAGCGTTGGAGCCGAACTCGCTTCCCGATGCTCCATCTCAATGTGCTTCTGTCGCTTTCCGAAGTTCCTGGACAACAATCGGCCATCTGTCTGCTTTCTCACACACACTATCCAGACATGGATATGAGGAAAACTGCTGTTCATCAGAGAATATAACATTCATTCCAGAGCCATGACAGCATGTGTGGAAGATTTGAGGGAGTGGGAAAAGGCGTATTTCAGGGCGTATTGATTACCAGGATAGTCCGGAGGTATTCTGCACCCCGCTGTAATGCTTTTAATGTTTAATGTAAAGCACTTTGAGTTGTCTCGTAAATTAAATGTGCTGTACAGATAAACTTGCCTTGCCATGAAAAATGTCCCATCTTCCGTTTTTCAGTCTGAACTTTACTAAAGCGAGCCAAACCACCTGGACAGCTTCAAGTAGTTAGAACACAGCCAAACACTGTCGCGTCACAGAGCCAAACACTGTTACTATCATGGAGCTAAACACCCTTTCTGATGATTAGCGTCATGGAGCTAAATGCCATTTCTGATCATTGAGCTTAACACAATTAGCATCATGGAGCTAAACAATGTTAGCATCATGGAGCTAAACAATGTTAGCATCATGGAGCTACACACCATTTTTGATCATTGATCTTAACACACTTGGCATCATGGAGCTACACACTAAAGGTGTCACAGAGCTAAACACCGCTAGCCTCATTGAGCTAAACACTGTTAGAATCACAGAGCTAAACACCGCTAGCCTCATTGAGCTAAACACTGTTAGAATCACAGAGCTAAACACCGCTAGCCTCATGGAAAATTTGGACTGGGACCCAGGAGGGGTAGAGTGTGAGGAAAAGGAGGGGACAGATCTGCTAATTATCACATAACTACCTGATCCATCCTGGCTAAAATCCTGCAGTTTGATAAAAACTGAGTATCTTTTATTAAAAGTATCATTTAGTGGAGGATTAGATGTTGGTGGAGATGCTAGTGAAGGAGGAGTCATTGGTGGAGGAGGAGACGCTGGTGGAGGAGGAGCCAGGAGACTCTAGTGAAGGAGGAGATGCTAGTGGAGGAGGAGTGGCTGGTGAAGGAGGAGATGCTGATGCTGGTGGAAGAGGAGCCAGGAGATTCTAGTGGAGGAGGAGACGCTGGTAGAGGAGGAAACACTGTTGGGGGAGGAGACGTGGGTGGATTAGCGGACGTTGGTGAAGGAGGAGATGCTGGTGAAGGAGGAGTGGCTGGTGGAGGAGGAGACACTAGTGGAGGAGGAGTGGCTGGTGGAGGAGGAGACGTTGGTGGAGGAGCAGACGTTAGTGAAGGAGGAGACGCTAGTGAAGGAGGAGACGCTAGTGGAGAAGGAGACGCTGGTGAAGGAGGAGACGCTGATGGAGGAGGAGTGGCTGGTGGAGGAGGAGACGTTGGTGGAAGAGGAGCCAGGAGATTCTAGTGGAGGAGGAGATGCTGTTAGAGGAGGAAACACTGTTGGGGGAGGAGACGTGGGTGGATTAGCAGACGCTGGTGAAGGAGGAGACGCTAGTGGAGGAGGAGACGCTAGTGAAGGAGGAGTCGCTGGGGAAGGAGGAGACACTAGTGGAGGAGGAATGGCTGGTGGATGAGGAGACGTTGGTGGAGGAACAGACGCTAGTGAAGGAGGAGACGCTAGTGAAGGAGGAGAAGCTAGTGGAGGAGGAGACGCTGGTAGAGGAGGAAACACTGTTGGGGGAGGAGACGTGGGTGGATTAGCAGACATTGGTGAAGGAGGAGACGCTGGTGAAGGAGGAGTGGCTGGTGGAGGAGGAGACACTAGTGGATGAGGAGTGGCTGGTGGAGGAGGAGACGTTGGTGGAGGAGCAGACGTTAGTGAAGGAGGAGACGCTAGTGAAAGAGGAGACGCTAGTGGAGGAGGAGTGGCTGGTGGAGGAGGAGACGTTGGTGGAAGAGGAGCCAGGAGATTCTAGTGGAGGAGGAGATGCTGGTAGAGGAGGAAACACTGTTGGGGGAGGAGACATGGGTGGATTAGCAGACATTGGTGAAGGAGGAGACGCTGGTGAAGGAGGAGTGGCTGGTGGAGGAGGAGACAGTGGTGAAGGAGGAGACGCTAGTGGAGGAGGAATGGCTGGTGGAGGAGGAGACGTTGGCGGAGGAGCAGACGCTAGTGAAGGAGGAGACGCTAGTGGAGGAGGAGTGGCTGGTGGAGAAGGAGACGCTGGTGAAGGAGGAGACGCTAATGGAGGAGGAGTGGCTGGTGGAGGAGGAGACGCTAGTGGAGGAGGAGTGGCTGGTGGAGAAGGAGACGCTGGTGAAGGAGGAGACGCTAGTGGGGGAGGAATGGCTGGTGGAGGAGGAGACGTTGGCGGAGGAGCAGACGCTAGTGAAGGAGGAGACGCTAGTGGAGGAGGAGTGGCTGGTGGAGAAGGAGACGTTGGCGGAGAAGCAGACGCTAGTGGAGGAGGAGTGGCTGGTGGAGAAGGAGACGCTGGTGAAGGAGGAGACGCTAATGGAGGAGGAGTGGCTGGTGGAGGAGGAGACGTTGGCGGAGGAGCAGACGCTAGTGAAGGAGGAGACGCTAGTGGAGGAGGAGTGGCTGGTGGAGAAGGAGACGCTGGTGAAGGAGGAGACGCTAATGGAGGAGGAGTGGCTGGTGGAGGAGGAGTGGCTGGCGAAGGAGGAGACGCTGGCGAAGGAGGAGACGCTGGCGGGGGAGGAGACGCTGGTGGAGGAGGAGACGTTGGTCCACGAGGAGACGCTGGTGAAGGAGGAGATGCTAGTGGGGGAGGAGACGCTGGTGGAGGAGGAGACGCTGGTCAAGGAGGAGACGCTGGCGAAGGAGGAGACGCTAGTGGGGGAGGAGACGCTGGTGGAGGAGGAGACGTTGGTCAAGGAGGAGAAGCTGGTGAAGAAGGAGATGCTAGTGTAGGAGGAGACGCTGGTGGAAGAGGAGCCAGGAGACTCTAGTGTAGGAGGAGATGCTAGTGGAGGAGCAGTGGCTGGTGTAGGAGGAGATGTTGGTGAAGGAGGAGTGGCTGGTGGAGGAGGAGACAGTAGTGGAGGAGGAGACGCTAGTGAAGGAGGAAACACTGTTGGGGGAGGAGACGTGGGTGGATTAGCGGACGCTGGTGAAGGAGGAGACGCTGGTGGAGGAGGAGACGCTGGTGAAGGAGGAGACGCTAGTGGAGGAGGAGTGGCTGGTGGAGGAGGAGACGTTGGTGGAGGAGGAGACTCTAGTGGAGGAGTGGCTGGTGGAGAAGGAGACGCTGGTGAAGGAGGAGACGCTGATGGAGGAGGAGTGGCTGGTGGAGAAGGAGACGCTGGTGAAGGAGGAGACGCTGATGGAGGAGGAGTGGCTGGTGGAGGAGGAGATGTTGGTCAAGGAGGAGACGCTGGTGAAGGAGGAGATGTTGGTGAAGGAGCAGACGCTAGTGGAGGAGGAGTGGCTGGTGGAGGAGGAATCATTGGTGAAGGAGCAGGTAAATTAGATTCTGTTTCAGGGTAAATTAGATTCTGTTTCAGGGTAAATTAGATTCTGTTTCAGGGTAAATTAGATCCTGTTTCAGGGAAAATTAGAACCTGTTTCAGGGTAAATTAGATTCTGTTTCAGGGTAAATTAGATCCTGTTTCAGGGAAAATTAGAACCTGTTTCAGGGAAAATTAGAACCTGTTTCAGGGAAAATTAGAACCTGTTTCAGGGTAAATTAGATCCTGTTTCAGGGAAAATTAGAACCTGTTTCAGGGTAAATTAGATTCTGTTTCAGGGTAAATTAGATTCTGTTTCAGGGTAAATTAGATTCTGTTTCAGGGTAAATTAGAACCTGTTTCAGGGTAAATTAGATTCTGTTTCAGGGTAAATTAGATCCTGTTTCAGGGTAAATTAGAACCTGTTTCAGGGTAAATTAGAAGCTGCCGGAAGACAGCTTTTTCTAGAACCTGACTAAGAAAGGGGAGGTTTGTTATCGGCCTGTAGCTGCTCATGAGGGACGAGTCCAGGTTTTTCTTTTTCAGTAGCGGCTTGATGACAGCTGTTTTTAGGGTCTGAGGGAAGACGTCTGAAAGCAGAGACGTGTTTATAACCTGGAAGAAATCTAAGGCCATGCATCCTGAAACATTCTTAAAAACCCGGTTGGCAGGACGTCAAGACAGCAAGTGGTGGTTTTCAGATGGACAAGGATCTCATCCAGGTTTTTAGGACTGACTGGAGAAAAGTGTGTCCTGGTGTGACATATGTCCTCCCCCCTGGCATGGAAGCACTGACTGACTGCCTGGTTTTCTGGATGTAGTCAGTAAAGAAAGAAGCAAACTCATTCCAGGCCCGGTTGGATAGAAGTTCTGGGTTAGAAACTATGGAAGGCTGGTAGAAACATTTCAGTGGGATTTTTACCAGTGTACCGTTTTATGATAACCTCTCTTTGGGCTTTTTGTTGACATTAACAGCATCTCAAAGAAAAACCCAGGAATGATCAGACAGAACAACATCAGTTGTTCAGCAGTTCACGTCATCAGAAACGCTGCTCAGTGTTTAGGTGGTCTGTATATGTCAAGGACCACCACACGAGAGGGGAGGTCATCTGGAGAGACAAAGTTTTCTAAGATACCTGCTGCATTGGAGGGAATTATTAAAGCAAACGGCCCCTCCTCCACCTTTCTGATGCGATCTAGCTCCACCCACAGAGCTGAAGTCTGGAGGGGTTGCTTCTATAAGAACAAGCATCATTTTCTCTGTCTGACCAGCTTTCTGGTGAAAACTAGACATTAACTTTGTGCTTTGTAATAAAATCATTGATTAAAATGTTTTTCCAGCCAGAGATCTGACATTTAGCAAAGCTAGCTTCAATGTACTAAAAACATTACCTGTCCAGGTGTTATTCTGGTCAGGCTGAGGCTGATGAGGAATGAACACAAGATGTGATAAATGTTTAGAATGTATTGGGTGAATCTGGCTTTTCTGAACCTTTATCAGTCTTACTGTTGCCTATAAAAACAGGGACAAAGGAAACTACCTGCATGTTGGCCCGGCTTATCGTGGAGAACCATGAGTACCCACAGAGCTGCAGCCTGGACCAGCTCAGATCCATCAGATGCTGGTTGTTATCAGGCTGGAGACAGATGAGGAGTTTGGTTCAGTCCAGGAGGGAGGGGAGGATGGGGGGATGGGGAGAGGGAGGGTGACCTGGGTATGATGAGATGAAGGGGGTGGGTCCTCACTGCAAGCTTTGGGGGGTTCTTCAGGAGGGGCTGAGGTGGTTTTTCTCAAGGTTTCCTCTAGGCGGTTATCCTCCTGCTAGACTCACCTGGAGAAGCCCAGCTCTGTGTGTGTGTAGGCGTCCTTGGTCCTGGTCTCGGTCCTGGTCTTGTCTCTCTTCAGCCTCTGCAGACATACGGACAGCTGCGTTCCGAAGAAGTTTGTTTGTTTGTTTATTTAAGATCCCCATTTGCCTTTGCATAGCAGCAGCTATTCTTCCTGGGGCTGCACAATTTATATGGTGACGATTTAACTCTGCGATTGTCGGACTGATCACTGAGGACCACGACATGGACTACAGAGGACTGATGCAGAACTTTGTGGACTGGTGTCAGCAAAACCGCCTCCTGATCAATGCAGGAAAAACCAAGGACATGGTGGATTTTCAGACGCCGGTCTGCTGTCCCCTCACCGGTAAACATCCAGGGAACAGACATTGAGAAAGAACTTTTATAAGCACCTGGGTGTTCACCTAAACCATAAATTGGACTGGACTCACAACACGGACCATGGTACACGAAGGGTTTAGAGCAGGTCTATCTTAAGAGGAGACGGCGGTCTTTTGGAGTGAAGGGGGGTGTACACACTCACCCTGCAGACCAGAAACTGGACATGTTTTTACTGACTGTGTGCTTATGCAACTCCACCTGTACTGTTCCCCACTGAGGGACTGATAAAGGTTTCTGTTCTCTGCTTTTATCAGAATTTTCTGCTTGAATCTGAACAAAACAACTCGCCCGGCTGAGCAAACGTGGCCCCATGACTTATTGATGACCGCCCCCATCTGTCTGGCTTGCTTGGTTTAAAGTCGGCTCGACACAGGTCAGGCTCAGTGTTTTTGTGACAGATTTTTACAACAAGAAAAACACAAGTTATTGATCATTCTTATTAGTTTCTCATTATCATCATAATCAATCCCTGAATTCTCTCGTTAGTCCTCCTGTGGTCACCCTGGAGGTTGTCGGGTAGGTGGAGAGTAGCCTGAGGGGGCCGGGGAGCGATGGTGCCCTTTTACTATATGGTGTGGATGCAGGATGCACGAGTGATCATTAGATGGTGGAGGTGTTTGCACATGTATTTGTTTAAAAGGGTATGAATGGGTATGTTATTATTATTATTATTATTATTATTATTATTATAACGATTTCATATTATTATTACTACTGGTACTCCCCTCTCTCCAGGGTGTGGTGTGGATCCCTGGCTGCTGTTACTTTGGGCTCTGGGCTTGGTGGGGCCTGGTTCGTCCTGCCCTGGGAGGGGTCCTGAGAAACGGGTGCCTGCTGCTCCCAACGGGATGGCTCTTCTGGGAGGAGGTTCATATCAATCCTTAAAACCCTCCTTCCCCTACTCTTCCATTTACATCCACAGACTTGGTTCTTTGGGGAGCGTACACGCTGCATGGGTGTGGTGGAGGAGGTCTTAGTGACTGCTTCTCCTGCACCCTGGGATGGCTTGCTCTTCAGTTTTAATCACACTTTAACCTCATTTCCACCAGTCGGTCAGGATGGGACGGTTAGGGTGTGGATATGGTCTGTAAGCTGTAATCTAGTTGCGTTTCCACAGCAACCGTAACCTTACCTGAGAGGCGGAGCATCAGCTGGATAGCGATTGATGCCTCAGCTGCGTAGCAGCATGATGCCATCGCAGCGCGGCTCCTTCCTTAGAGTAGAGCCATAACATGGCTCAGAAACTAAGGAGGAGGATCGAGGTCATCCACCAGTTTGTGTTCTTTCTTCTTGGCGGCGCTTCGTGACGCCATTTTAACGGAGATTTAATCAACAAAAAGAAAATCTGCTGCTCTAAACAAGGATCTGTTCCTGCTTTGTTTTTATGCCAAGGCGCACTGGAAGGGACGTTTTTTCTCAATCAGTCATCGGGTTGCAGTGTGTCAAGCTCCAACTTTTCAGGTCGGTTAGATTGGTACCCCAACGGAAGGGTCCCAACAAAGTAGGACGGGTCAGATATTGGGGTTCCCTTCCTAATTTTCACATGTTGAAATACAAAGAAATGCTCCCCAACCCAACCCGCACACAAGGCTTTGGGGGCGAGCTGTGTGGTATGTGGTAGGCGGGGCGCTTTAGTCTTCCTGGCAGGCGATGCCACCAGAGCTGCCCCTCAGTTTGATTAACTGCTTTACAAACATACACTGTCCAAGTACTTGGGGGGGGGGGGGGGGGGTCTTTGTACAACTTGGTTTCCTGGGAGCTCCCTGGGGGGGATGGTTTGGTCTGCTGGCTTGGGGTCTGGGCTGGCATCACTGCTGGGGGCCTGTGGTACTGTGCTTCTGAGGGGAGGGGGGTACATGCTTAAATACTTAAATATATCCTCCGGAGACCCTGCAAATGCATGTGTCTGAACTGGCCCTGCCGCCCCGGGTGTCGGGCTAGGCCTTCCCTGGGGTGGTGGGTGGCCCTCGGTCTTGTGGGGTCCTGGGCTCTGTCCATGGCTCATGCACGGGGGCCCGGTGCCCGGTGGGCCTGGTGGACTGCTGTTGAGTTTCTCTGTTGAGCTCTGATTGCAGCAGTTGTGGTTTGTTTTCTGTCTTCTCTCTTCCTGTTTCTCCTCTATCCATCTTTTTCCTTCTGTTTCTCCGGTCCAGCAGTTAGAAGCAGAAACATTTTATAAATAATAACAAAGAAGAACATTTAGTTTGAAGCGGAGCCGCATGTCCAGAAGCACATCCTGACAGAGTAAATTAGTTCAGGACAACGCGGCAGCCAGACCATCATGCTGCCGCCACCATGCTGGATGTAAACATGTAAACAAACATGTAAAGTGGATTTAAATCCCGGCTCTTCTCAGTTTTAAAGACCTGGTTTTAACCTTGATTCAGGGAATCCTGCAACCGTATGACTTCAGACTGTCTGCAGCGTTTCGTGCATCACAACTTCCTGTTTTTACCTGCTTGAGATCACACCTGTCTGAGAGGTTACTGTTCTGCTAATTCCGAGTGTACCCACCCTTCATATTATTGCTGCAGTCCCAAATCAATCTGGTCCGGAATATTCTCCAGAAGAATCCTGGAAGCAGAACAGTTCATGCTGCACCTGGATTAATAATCTGACATGAATCTTCCTGGAGATCCGTCCTGCTGAGACCTTTCTGCTGCAGGTTTGGCTGCTGTAGGGTTCGTAAAGTTTACTGATGATGATGGTGATGAAGACAACCGGTGGGAACCAGGTCAGTGGCTCGGTATTTTTTTTCTCTCCGTTCGTCCCATGCTCGTTCTCCTAGCCATCTCTGTTGGAGTGACCTCATCCTCTCCAGCACATTCCTGCTTTCCAACCTTTTAATCTCCAGCCTTCCATCGTTGTGTGAGCTGGAGAGGAGGGGGCCCCGGGCCCCTGAAACCCTCAGACTGCTTCAACTCCTGCAGGTTCAGAGTCTGGGAAGGTTGGTTTCTTGTGTGACTGAAGGCTCCATCTGCAGGCGTGAGCGATGCTTTAGAGGACGGGACGATGCCAGGAAGTGATTCAGTGTCAGGTCGTAGAAGGTTTAGGATGATGAAGATGTGCTTCGTCCACATGGAGATGCTCAGAAAGATCTGGAAGCAGCTTCAGCTGGAGGGGAGAAGCAGAGAAGGCTGCTTTGCATGTCTGTGTTTTTGGCCCATTTTACTTTTGATTGATCAGTGTAACCATGGCAACCGCTAACTGCAATAGCAGCCAACCTTATCAGATAACCTAATTTAGGGGAGCAGAGATGTGGAGTGTCATACAGAGAGTTTCATCTTTCTCAACAGAGGTCCTGCAGCCGTGTTTGGTCTGACAGGCAGCAGAGGAAAGCAGGTAATTATACAGGAAGTGGCCGGACCGATCTGATTGGCCCACAGACGATCACACTTCAGTTCACCTGTCAACAGATGCAGGAGCATAAAAACACATCTGTCATTTCATCAGCTGTTTGAACAGAGGCGACTCGGCAGGGGAGAAACCGCTCGCTGGATCGTAAAATGGAGAAAGATGACATGATTCCAGTTTGAATCTGGGAGGAGTCTCTGTTGGCACCAGATAAAGGACCTGCTGCTGTTTGCTGGTTGCTGTGTGAGACGAGGACGTGAAAACACACCGTCATCCAGTCGGCTTGCTGCCTCCCAGATGTTCATGGTGATGTTTGAGTGGAAAGAAGATGATGAAAATGAGATCAGCTGCAGGGCTAAAGAACAAGTCTGTTTCTGTAAACATGGAGGGCAGTTGGTTTCCATGGTTACTGGTGACTGAGTTGCCCTCCTTGGTGTTAAAAAGCAGGATTGAGTGTAGCTGGCTGCTGTGGACGGAGGGACGCTGGACCCAGGCTCCTGAATCTGGGTCCAGTAGTAAGCTGGTATATAGGCCACCTCATGGTGGACGCAGCGCCCCCTGCTGACCACACAGCTGCTTGTTTACGGCTAACTGAGGATATAAAAAGGCTGTTGGGTAAAACGGGTCTGACGGAGTTTTAAATTCTCGTCCATCATCAGCCTCGTGTCTTTGTTGTTGTTGTCCTGCAGTGTTACTGAAAGAACACAAAGACAGAAATCATGTCAGGTTTCACTGGAACTTGATGAATCTGGTTTTCCCAAACTGGAAGTGGTTCCATCCGTCATCAGGATGAAAACGTTGCTCCATCTTGTCCTCCGCCCGCCGTGGACAGGCTCAGGTCAGATACTGCTGCTGTCCTACATGGCTCTGCAGCGTGTCCTACATAACGCTGCAGACAGAGCGTGATGGATGACGTTCCTGCTCCATGTCCTACATAAACACACCGCTTCCTCATCGCTGTCTGTAGAGGACTGAAGGTTGGACTGACCTCATCCAGAACTTTCAACATGTTTCTGAGTTTAGACCAGAGACCTGAACCAGGAAGCTGGATTTTCTCTCATCCAGGTAGGTTTGGGGTTGACCCTGGGTTTTCTGTCCTACGAAGCTGGTTCACTTCTTACCGGGTAAATCACCATGGTAACTTACACTAGCGGCTAACCTGATCTGGACCAGGTTCTGTTCTGGATCAGAGATCAGTGAGTATAAAAGCTCCACCTCCTGACCAATCAGATCTCTCTCTCCTAACACCCAGCACCACCCCCTCTCAACACCACCTCCCCAGCACCACCCCCTCTCAACACCACCTCCCCCAGCACCACCTCCCCTCAACACCACCTCCCCAGCACCACCCCCCAACACCACCTCCCCTCAGCACCACCTCCCCTCAACACGACCTCCCAGCACCACCTTCCCTCAACACCACCCCCCCAACACCACCTCCCCAGCACCACCTTCCCTCAACACCACCTCCCCCAGCACCACCTCCCCTCAACACCACCTTCCCCAGCACCACCTCCCCTCAGCACCACCTCCCCTCAACACGACCTCCCCAGCACCACCTCCCCTCAACACCACCTCCCCTCAACACCACCTCCCCAGCACCACCTTCCCTCAACACCACCTCCCCCAGCACCACCTCCCCTCAACACCACCTTCCCCAGCACCATCTCCCAGCACCACCTCCCCAGCACCACCTTCCCTCAACACCACCTCCTCTCAACACCACCTCCTCAACACCACCTCCTCTCAACACCACCTCCCCAGCACCACCTCCCCTCAACACGACCTCCCCAGCACCACCCCCCCTCAGCACCACCTCCCCTCAACACCACCTCCCCAGCACCACCTTCCCTCAACACCACCTCCCCCAGCACCACCTCCCCTCAACACCACCTTCCCCAGCACCATCTCCCAGCACCACCTCCCCAGCACCACCTTCCCTCAACACCACCTCCTCTCAACACCACCTCCTCAACACCACCTCCTCTCAACACCACCTCCCCAGCACCACCTTCCCTCAACACCACCTCCCCTCAACACCACCTTCCCCAGCACCACCTCCCCTCAGCACCACCTCCCCTCAACACGACCTCCCCAGCACCACCTTCCCTCAACACCACCCCCCTCAACACCACCTCCCCCAGCACCACCTCCCCTCAACACCACCTCCCTAGCACCACCCCCCCTTAACACCACTTCTCCTTGCCACCGCCTCCTCCACCACCTCCCCCACCCCGTCGCTGTTTGTCATCATGAAGAGGTCGGTCTGACAGCCGGCTGTAGGCAGCTCGTCCTGCGTGGGAGTCTTAATGCTGCTCTGGATGCTGCAGGTTACAGTTGCCATGGTGAACAATTCATAGTTAAAATGGAAAGTTGTCAGGGCTGCTAAAAATACTGAGGATGGAGATCCATCTGCCTCTATCAGGCAGGAAAGTGCAAACCGGTGCACATTCAGGAGATTCGGTCCATCCCAGCTGCAGATGTCCGCCAGCTGATCCGTCCTTGCTTACAGTGAGATATAAGTGTCCACCTTATAGACTGTAGACAGCATGCTGTAGTCTCTTCGTTATCGACCGGCTGGGCTTGGTGACGCGTTACTGGGACCAGTTAACTGCGTGTCTCTGGAAGCCAGAGAGGATTAATGCATACACAGAGAGAAAATGCTAATTCCACACACAAAAGTATTTTTTATTTAGTGTAGTTTGTTTTTTAATCAGTGCTGAGCAACAAATAAAATGTTTTTTTCACGATTAAAATTAAATGATAATGTAAAATTGGTTTATTAGAAACTTTTATAAAAGTTCCTTCATATGAATAAAAGTTCAAAAACTTTTGTTTAAAAAGATATTTTTGTAAAAAAATAAGCTGATTTTTAATATTAAATTTAGTTTAATTTTTTCCACGGATTCAGTTTGGTTCTGATGGAGAAAACAATTCACTGTGTTTTATGTTTTCTCTTTGTGTTCTTTAAACTAAAGATAAAAAAGTTCAGACGGGTTCAGACTTCCCTGATGAACAGGAAGAAATTAAATCTAAAAAGAAATAAATTCTTTTTACACTTTTGTTATTTATAGAAAAAAAATCTCCAAATAAATTTATTACATTTCTGTTAATCAATCAGTGATCAATGAACTCGTAAATATAACAAAGGTTTTCTCTTGACCCAGCAGTTCTGTAGCACTTAGTGTTGGTCTGGGTCTGGTTCTGGGTGTGGTTTTGGGTTTAGGTTTGGGTCTGTTTCTGGTACTACTTATGGGTCTAACTCTGGGTGTAGTTATAGTTATGGGTCTATGTTTGGGTCGAGTTCTGGTTCTAGTTGTGGTTCTGGGCCTAAGCCTGGACTTGGGTTTGGATCTGAGTCTAGTTTTTCTTTTCGCTGAAGCTCCAGTTGAGTTTTTGTGAATGCTGTCGATTTGTTTTCATGGGTGACCTCATACACAATGGATGCCGGGCCAGGTCAGATGCCGGGTCGTTTTTGTTCTGACAAATGAGAAGCACTGCTGCTGTTGACCCCTCCCATATCCCTAGCAACGATGGAGCTTATTACGTCACAGGCTGTGTTTGTAGCCTAGCAACGATAGAGCTTATTACGTCACAGGCTGTGTTTGTAGCCTAGCAGCGATGGAGCTTATTACGTCACAGGCTGTGTTTGTAGCCTAGCAGCGATGGAGCTTATTACGTCACAGGCTGTGTTTGTAGCCTAGCAGCGATGGAGCTTATTACGTCACAGGCTGTGTTTGTAGCCTAGCAGCGATGGAGCTTATTACGTCACAGGCTGTGTTTGTAGCCTAGCAACGATGGAGCTTATTACGTCACAGGCTGTGTTTGTAGCCTAGCAACGATGGAGCTTATTACGTCACAGGCTGTGTTTGTAGCCTAGCAACGATGGAGCTTATTACGTCACAGGCTGTGTTTGTAGCCTAGCAGCAATGGAGCTTATTACGTCACAGGCTGTGTTTGTAGCCTAGCAACGATGGAGCTTATTACGTCACAGGCTGTGTTTGTAGCCTAGCAGCAATGGAGCTTATTACGTCACAGGCTGTGTTTGTAGCCTAGCAACGATGGATTAATTCAATCATTTTTACCAATTAAAACAATTTATTTAAATTGGTTTAACAATTTTCTTTTTACAGTGCAATGAAACCAGAATAATTAAAAAAAACCCTCACATTTTATGTTTAAATCTGTTTCATCTTCAGTGTAGAGCTGTCAGCTGTTAAACTGAAAGTCTGATGTCATGTAGAGCTGCTCTCTGATTGGCTGATACCTCTGACCTCCATCCCATCCCTCTCTCTGCAGTCCACTCTGTATTCTGGCTTCTCCCACTGACGTTTAACTCACCCAATGAGATTATTGCTTGTCTAAGGAGAGTCTGCAGAGCAGCAACCGTTGCTGTGCACACACACGTTCACACTAATGTTCTGTGTGCATGCATGTGCATACTGCCACCCACTTACAGCCCAACAACCAGTCAGGATGGAGCTGCTCATGTTGCTACGCTAAAAATACGCCACCACCAGGACCCTGACGGCGTGGGAGCATTTCCAAAGAGAAGCCGACACAATGTGCTCTCATGTAGAAAGAATAGAGCCCACACACACATGCACACCAGCTGGGTCACAACACACACACCGGAGACTGGGACCATGGAGCTATATAATGGCAGATAAATGCTTTGATCCAGAAAGTTTGTGGAATAAAAAATGGTGCTGTGAATGAAATCTGAGATCTTTAATCCTGAAAGAGGAAGAGCAGAAAGTAGTTGAAAGCTGTTCTGAAACGGAGCTGGAACAAGTTTAAATGATCACCTCTGTCCTGAAACCACTTTCATCTGCAGTGGAGGTGGTCGATGTCTCCATCTCTGCAGCATCACCATCATCCAGCAGGTTGTCAGCAGGTCCTCCAGAGAAAAAAGATGCTTGACTTGTTTTAAGCAAATGTTAAAATGCATCCAGCTGTTCTACCTCGCCTCCTTTAGGAAGATCAGACCATAGTCTGGTTCTTCTCACCTCCACCTACAAGCCCATTGTTCAGTCTAATGAAACTGAAGCTGCTCTGAGAACTGCTTTGAGGACACAGACTGGAACGTCCTCTGTGGACCACATGGAGACATTGATGCCGTGACAGAGTGTGAGACAGATTATACCAAATGTGTGGACAGTGACACCAGCGACCCTGCTGCTAAACATCAGAAAGAAAACCTTCAGGGATGGATAGAGGGAGTTACTGAAGACAACACAGCTTAAAACAAAGATGAAGAAGAGGGAGGACTAGAGGAAGCAGGTAGAAAGCAACTCCAGCAGAACAAGGTGGTCAGGAATGAAAAAGAGTTAAAGGGGATCGAACTGATGGAGGTCTGGACAGAGCTGATGAGCTGAACATGTTCTTCAATAGGTTCACCTCCTGACTCCAGCCCAACAGGCCACACCCCCTCCGAGAGCCCGCAGCCTTCCTGTCCCACCTCCACTCTGCCACACTGCAGCTCAGTCATGGACCTAAACATCCTCATCTCCCTCCACATCAGGACCTACTGAGACGTCCTCTGCCTCCACCTCTAGCCCGTCAGTCTCCTGCAGTCATGTGAAGAAACAACTGGAAAAACCAGAACAAGGCTGCAGGTCCAGATAGTTTCAGCTCCAGGGTTCTGAAAACCTGCTCAGAACAACTATGGTGGATTCGTCAGCACCTTTTCACCTAAAAAACCCCAACCATCTGAGCCAGATGGCTACAGTTCTCCTAACATCTCTCATCATGAGTCCTGCAGAGGCTGTTATTGGCTCACCTCAATAAGCAAGTCAGCACCTTTCAGACCAGTTTGTGAGACTAGAAGCTTGTGTGTCTGAGGTGTGGTCAGCAGATCTGGAGCACCACACAGGACTGGACTCTCACCATTTCACTTCACACTATACACCTCAGATTTCCAGTACAACTCCGAGTCCTGTCAGAAATGCTCTGATTTCTCTGCAGCTTTGAGGAGTATCAGAGATGGACGAGAAGCTGAGTACGGAGAACTGGTCAGTGAGAAACACTCACCTCATCTAGAACACAAACTAGAGGATTGTTGACTTCAGGAGGAACAGAGTAAACAAAACATGCTGGGAGAAAAGGTGGAGGTGATAAAGGAATACCAGTACACATTTTTCTTTTTTTTGAAAAAACTTTCAAACTTTTTTTTGCAAGAAAAAGTCCATTGTAGCAGGATCAAGTCCATCGTAGAAGGGACAAGTCCATTGTAGCAGGATCAAGTCCATCGTAGAAGGGACAAGTCCATCGTAAAAGGGACAAGTTCATCGTAGAAGGGACAAGTCCATCGTAGCAAGAACAAGTCAATCGTAGAAGAAATAAGTCCATCGTTGGAAGAACAAGTCCATCGTTGGAAGAACAAGTCCATCGTTGGAAGAACAAGTCCATCGTAGCAAGAACAAGTCCATCGTAGCAAGAACAAGTCCATCGTAGCAAGAACAAGTCCATCATAGAAGGAACAAGTCCATCGTAGAAGGGACAAGTCCATCGTAGAAGGGACAAGTCCATCGTAAAAGGGACAAGTTCATCGTAGAAGGAACAAGTCCATCGTAGCAAGAAAAAGTCCATTGTAGCAAGAACAAGTCCATCGTAGAAGGAACAAGTCCACTGTAGCAAGAACAAGTCCACTGTAGCAAGAACAAGTCCACTGTAGCAAGAACAAGTCCATCGTAGAAGGAACAAGTCCACTGTAGCAAGAACAAGTCCACTGTAGCAAGAACAAGTCCACTGTAGCAAGAACAAGTCCACTGTAGCAAGAACAAGTCCACTGTAGCAAGAACAAGTCCATCGTAGCAAGAAAAAGTCCATTGTAGCAAGATATATATATATATATATATATATATATATATATATATATATATATATATATATATATATATATATATATATATATATATATATATATATATATATATATATATATATATATATACAGTACAGACCAAAAGTTTGGACACACCTTCTCATTCAAAGAGTTTTCTTTATTTTCATGACTATGAACATTGTAGATTCACACTGAAGGCATCCAAACTATGAATTAACACATGTGGAAGTATAGTACATAACCAAAAAGTGTGAAACAACTGAAAATGTGTCATATTCTAGGTTCTTTAAGACATGTGAGTGGGTCCTGCCCCAAGTGGAGGAGTTCACATATCTCAGGGTCTTGTTCACGAGTGAAGGAAGGATGGAGCGGGAGATCGACAGGCGGATCGGTGCGGCGTCTGCAGTGATGCGGACTCTGCATCGGTCTGTCGTGGTGAAGAAGGAGCTGAGCCAAAAGGCAAAGCTCTCGATTTACCGGTCGATCTACGTTCCTACCCTCACCTATGGTCATGAGCTGTGGGTGGTGACTGAAAGAACAAGATCGCGAATACAAGCGGCCGAAATGAGTTTCCTCCGCAGGGTGGCCGGGCTCTCCCTTAGAGATAGGGTGAGAAGCTCGGTGATCCGGGAGGGGCTCAGAGTAGAGTCGCTGCTCCTCCACATCGAGAGGAGCCAGATGAGGTGGCTCGGGCATCTTGTTAGAATGCCTCCTGGACGCCTACCTGGTGAGGTGTTCCGGGCACGTCCCACCGGAAAGAGGCCCCGGGGCAGACCCAGGACACACTGGACGGACTACATCTTTCGGCTGGCCTGGGAACGCCTCGGGATCCCTCCGGATGAGCTGGTGAATGTGGCCGGGGAGAGGGAAGTCTGGGTTTCCCTGCTTAGGTAGCTGCCCCCGCAACCCGACTCCAGATAAGAAAATGGATGGATGGATGGATGGATATATAAAATATGTATACACACACACATAAAGAAAAAATTAATGTAATACTACCATGTCTTTTTGGTAGTTCTGCATTTTTTCTTCCCTTCCTTTCTCTCTCATCTTCTCAGTTCTGTGGGTTTTTTTTTTTGTCTTCTTTCCACTCTTTCTTGGGGGGGTCATTAACTGATACAGGGGTTTAAACCTATAGAGCCTTCTTTCCCTTCTTTTTCCCCCATTTCTCCATCTAACTGGCAACGTCCTTCCCCCTTTCTTCTCTCGCTCTCTCTCCAGGGTTCTAGAGAGCAACCTGGATTAGAGGCTTCTCCTTGTGGAAGAGGCTCAGGTCAGAAGTGAAGAGCTCTGTGTCCTCCTCCTGCTCCTCCAGCCATTATTCATCTCTTCCAAGAAGTGCTCCTTTTGTCCTCCACTCATCCGGATCCCCAGCTTCCCCAGCATCTCTGCAGCCCCAGGCAGTGTCTGAAAGGTCTCGTCTCCGGTCTGCAGACATCTTCGTCATGCTGGATTCAGGCGTTTTGCTTGTACATCCTTCTTCTTGAGTTGTCTGACGATGTCTGGTACTTTCATTCGTCTTTTCTTTAGATCTGGAGAATAATCACAATGAAAGAAGATTCGTTTGCCTTGAAGCAATACTTCTGTTAGACTCCATGCTTGTTTTATGATCACATCTTTTGTTGAGGCATCTAAGAATCTCACTATTGTGGATCGGGGCCCTGGAGGAGCAGAGGGGGCCCTAGAGAGAAGGATGTGCTCTCTCTATTTTAATATCTACATCTGGTGGGAGCTTGAGCATCTCTCACAAATCTGACCATTTCTCCTTTTGGCTGTCTTCGGATTTCACATTTTGCTGCCAGTTCAACACCACGATGGAGGAGTTGCACTATCGACCTCTGGTGGAGGATGAGAGCATAGTCTTTCCTCATTTCCACCATTCTTTCTTCATGTTTTTCTAACTTGCCTTTCCTCACCTTTCTCAGTTTCTCCATTATATCTCTTTCTTGTTGGTCTCTGGCACTGCTCATGCTAGTGTCAGCCTTCGTTGCAGCCCGGTCCAACGTCTTTCTGCCTTGTAGTTGAGCTCGTCGTGGGAACTGTAGTACAACTGAATTGCTATTTTGGCACTTTATTGTAGTTTTCGTCCGGCAGAGGAAAAGCTGAAAGTTACGGCCATGTCTGTGACGTCACTGAAAAAGTCCCACATTTTCATTTTTATTTCTTAATTCGTCTCTTTATGTATATACCCGAACAAATGTTCTTTATTTATAATCTTTGGAGACTCTGTTCTCTGCAGGAGCTAGAACAGGATGGTCATGTCAGACGTGGACATGCTGATGAAGACCTGAAAGCTGCTGAGTCATGACTCTGTTTGCTGATTCGTCCTGGATGGATCAGACTCCCTGAGGGCCAGCGAATGCATCAGCTGCAGCTATAACAGCAGTGATGCCTGCAGCCGTCTCATATTAAAACAGCAAAGTCCAAACGACAAAAACCCGAAGTATTTTCTCTCCACAGATTATAATATATGTGTGTGTATATATATATATATATATATATATGTATATATGTATATGTGTGTATGTATGTATGTGTATATATATATATATATATATATATATATATATATATACAGTGTGTGCAGAATTATTAGGCAAATGAGTATTTTAATCACATCATCCTCTTTATGCATGTTGTTCTACTCCAACCGGCACAGGCTTGAAAGCCTACTACCAATTAAGCATATCAGGTGATGTGCATCTCTGTAATGAGAAGGGGTGTGGTCTAATGACATCAACACCCTATATCAGGTGTGCATAATTATTAGGCAACTTCCATTCCTTTGGCAAAATGGGTCAGAAGAGAGATTTGACGGACTCTGAAAAGTCAAAAATAGTGAGATGTCTTGCAGAGGGATGCAGCACTCTTAAAATTGCCAAGCTTTTGAGGCGTGATCATCGAACAATCAAGCGTTTCATTCAAAATAGTCAACAGGGTCGCAAGAAGCGTGTTGACTCTAGGGGACTCTGGCAGGGACTTCGTGCCATCACAGACTATAAAGCAACACACACACACATCCGGTGAGTGCCGACGCTTCTCTGGCTAACGAACTGAATATCTTCTTCGCACGCTTCGAGTCGGGAGTCCGACTACCCGTTGCGCTCCCAGCTGGAGAGGAGGAGACATTCACCCTGACGGAACGTGATGTGAGGAAGGTGTTTAAAAGTGTAAACGCCAGGAAAGCGGCCGGACCAGACGGCATCAGAGGACGTGTCCTCAAAGCCTGTGCTGATCAGCTGGCGCCTCTGTTTACACAGATATTCGACCTCTCCCTGAAACTGTGTGTGATCCCCACCTGCTTTAAAAAGTTTGTGATAGTCCCGGTCCCTAAGAAACCAAACCCCAGCAGTCCCACTGACTACAGGCCCATAGCCCTCACACCTGTGGTGATGAAATGTTTTGAGTGCCTGATAAAAAATTTCATCACCTCCACACTGCCCTCCACCCTGGACCCACTACAGTTTGCTTACAGGCCAAACAGATCCATGGACGACGCCATAGCCCTCCTCCTCCACAAGACCCTCTCCCATGTGGACACAGGTAAGGGGAACTATGTGAGAGTGCTGTTTGTTGATTACAGCTCAGCATTTAATACCATAGTCCCCTCCAGACTAGTGTCAAAGCTGTATGACCTAAGAGTGAATCCTTCACTATGCAGGTGGGTCCACAGCTTCCTGACCGGACGACCACAGGTGGTTAGGCTGGGACACCACTCCTCATCTCCCCTCACCCTCAACACAGGATCCCCCCAGGGCTGTGTGCTCAGCCCCCTGCTGTACTCACTATACACTCATGATTGTGAGGCCACTTCAGACTCAAATGTCATCATAAAGTTTGCTGACGACACAGCCGTTGTAGGACTGATCTCCCACAACGACGAGACTGCCTACAGGAGGGAGGTCTCCCACCTGGAGGTCTGGTGCCAGGAAAACCATCTCCTGTTAAATGTCAGCAAAACAAAAGAGCTGATAGTGGACTTCAGGAAACAGCAGAGGAGCCTCCATCCACTCCTCATCAGTGGCTCTGAGGTGGAACGTGTGGACACTTTCAGGTACCTGGGAGTGACCATATCACAAGACCTGACCTGGACTCAGCACATCACAACAACTGTGAAGAAGGCCAGACAGCGTCTGTAGCTCCTCAGACGACTGACAGACTTTAAGCTCCCTCTCAGGGTGCTCAAGAACTTTTACACCTGCACCATTGAGAGCATCCTGTGTGGGAGCATCACCACGTGGATGGGGAACTGCACAAAGTAGGACCTCTTGGCCCTAAAAAGGGTGGTCCGAGCAGCTGAGCGGACCACCAGAACAACTCTCTCCAACCTGCAGGACATTTATGTGGAACGTTGCAGGTTAAGGGCTAAGAGGATCCTCAGACAGCCCAGCCACCCCGCACACTCTCTCTTCTCTCCACTGCCATCAGGCCGGCGCTTCCGCTGCCTGAGGACTAAGACTGAGAGGCTGAAGAAGAGTTTCTTCCCCCTGGCTGTCCGCTTGCTCAACTCTGAGCACTGAACACAACAAAAGTCACTTCTCACTCCTATTTGCACACGTAAATATGTATGTAAATATACATAAGTATGCTGCTATTCTTTTATCTTATTTAAAAGAAAAAAGATTTATCTTTTTTATTCTATTCTATTTTTATTCTATTTTATAAATATTTAGCTTATTCTTTCTATTCTTAAAGGATGCAGGTACAGAATACACATTTCACTGTACAATTGTACTATGTATAACTGTGCATGTGACAAATAAACCTCTTTGACTTGACTTGACTTGAAAAAACAAGGCGCAAAATAACTGCCCATGAACTGAGGAAAATCAAGCGTGAAGCTGCCAAGATGCCATTGGCCACCAGTTTTGCCATATTTCAGAGCTGCAACATCACTGGAGTGCCAAGAAGGACAAGGTGTGCAATACTCAGGGACATGGCCAAGGTAAAGAAGGCTGAAAAACGACCACCACTGAACAAGACACACAAGATAAAACGTCAAGACTGGGCCAAGAATTATCATAAGACTGATTTTTCTAAGGGTTTATGGACTGATGAAATGAGAGTGAGTCTTGATGGGCCAGATGGATGGGCCCGTGGCTGGATCAGTACAGGGCAGAGAGCTCCACTCCGACTCAGACCTCAGCAAGGTGGAGGTGGGATACTGGTATGGGCTGGTACCATCAAAGATGAGCTTGTGGGACCTTTTCGGGTTGAGGATGGAGTCAAGCTCAACTCCCAGTCCTACTGCCAGTTTCTGGAAGACACCTTCTTCAAGCAGTGGTACAGGAAGAAGTCAGCATCGTTCAAGAAAAACATGATTTTCATGCAGGACAATGCTCCATCACACGCATCCAAGTACTCCACTGCGTGGCTGGCCAGAAAAGGTCTAAAAGTAGAAAAACTAATGACATGGCCTCCTTGTTCATCTGATTTTAACCCCATAGAGAACCTGTGGTCCCTCATCAAATGTGAGATCTACTGGGAGGGAAAACAGTACACCTCTCTGAACAGGGTCTGGGAGGCTGTGGTTACTGCTGCACACAGTGTTGATCGTGAACAGATCAAGACACTGGCAGAATCTATGGATGGCAGGCTTTTGAGTGTCCTCGCAAAGAAAGGTGGTTATATTGGTCACTGATTTGTTTTTGTTTGGTTTTTGAGTGCCAGAAATGTATATTTGTAAATTTTGAGTTGTTATATTGGTTTCCCTGGTGAAAATAAATAAGTAAAATGGGTATATATTTGGTTTTTGTTAAGTTGCCTAATAATTATGCACAGTAATAGTCACCTGCACACACAGATATCCTCCTAAGATACTAAAACTAAAAAAGCCCCACTCCAACTTCCAAAAATATTCAGCTTTGATATTTATGAGTCTTTTGTGTTCATTGCGAACATAGTTGTTGTTCTATAATAAAAATTAATCCTCAAAAATACAACTTGCCTAATAATTCTGCACACCCTATATATATATATATATATGTATATGTATATGTATATGTATATGTATATATATATATATATATATATATATATATATATATATATATATATATATATACTATAAAATTGGACTTAAATCAGATTTCTGTTCTGTCAGAATCGATAGGGTCTGTCTGGGCAGTCTGTTGTAGTAACTAGTTGTGACCAGATGGAGGTGCTGTTGTTTCAGTTTACAGGTGAGTTCAGAGCATAAACAGACTAGCAGTCATGTTACTTCACCAGAGATGCAGAACCTCTTTATTGCAGAAAACTTCAGAAGGACAGCAAGCTTTTTTTTTTTTTTTACCCTGATTCAGAAATTAGACGTTATTTTCATTAAGTGCTTCACTGATGGATGTTTAACACACAGGATGGTAAGTATTGATCAAGAGACCAATGGCCTCTAAAATGGAAGTAAAATTCCAAAAATAAACCAAGCTGATGGTTTGAACTGAAATCAATAAAAGGAAAAAGCTTTTAGAGAAGTTGGCTTCAGATGAACTAATGCAACAATGAGAACCGTGTAATTAGCAGATACTGAGATTAAATCTGTAGTCAAAAACCCACTGGACTGCTCACGTTTCCCTTTCTGGTTTTTAGTTGATGTTTTCAGTTTAGTTCTTGTCCTGATCCTCTGATCTGCTCCTATATTGTTTCCGCAGGCACCACAACTTCAGCAAAATTCCTCCTCCTGCTCTAAATCTGAAAGGAATCTGAGTACATAGGGGCAGCATGAACCTAGGACAGGGTCAGACCGGTGTGGGAGGACTTCTCCTAATTTGTCTTTTTGTTTAAATCTCTGCAGGTTTTATTCTGTTTGTGGGCCACCTGTCCAAGCCGGCCTGAGAATCTGTGACGGTCCTCGTTGATACCTGGATCAGGTAACAGGTGGAAGGATACCAACATAGCAGAAGCAGTGGCGCCAGAGTCGTGGCGAGGTGAAGATGACGTCGGTGGCGGCGGAATACGACCACATGGAGATCCAACAGCAGTACAGCGACGGTGGCGTCAACAACCGCTGGGACGCCGACGACTGGGACAACGAGAACAGCTCGGCTCGCCTGTTCGAGCGCTCGCGGATCAAAGCCCTGGCAGGTACGATGAGGGCGTGGCCTGAAAGCTGGTCTGTGATAGCTTGTCTTGGTTCCAAGGCTGGGGTTGGACAGTGTGTGGTTTTCCAGGTCCTAGATTGTATCGGTGTGGCATTTTCAGGCTGTTTCAGGTTTAATGGCAGCTGAGGGGGCTCAGGATCACCTGATTCAGCCAATTGAAGGAAGTCCTGGATTATTAGAACCACTGAAGACCTTCAGAGGCAAGACTGTCCATGATGCTGCTTTCATCTGATCCTGGATCAGCCAGGTTGATCCTGGATAGTTTGCAAGTCAGATTCAGCTGATTCTTCTTCATTCTGCACATCTTTGACATTTTGTCCAAACACAGGAACTTTAATGCAACTTTGGCCAATCAAAATGCTCCTCCACAACACTCGATACATTCGTCATCACCTCTAGTACTTGTTTCTGATTCAGATCGTTGTGAGTTCTCAATGCAGGTAGAGGCGAACAGTAACATTGTGGTGGAAGAGGAACGAAAGTCTGAAGGACTGAAGTTCTGAGATGAAGAACAGACCAGAGGAGTCATCATGGTGGATCCACATCTGATGAGGATGATCAAAGAAGAAGAAAAGTTCTTTTTCTGCTCGATGCTTGAACAGACATCTAAAATGCTGTCCGAGCCAAAGCTAACAGGAAGTCAGAGGAAGGAGGCAGAACTGGGTCCTGGTTTTCAGGTCCAGTAATGAGTTTAGATGGTACCCGAGGACGATCATTTACAGTCGTCAAACATATTCTGAATATTCTGTAAATCAGCTGTTAGAAACCTGGATATCTCCATGAAAATGCTTCGTGTTGAACATGAGCAGGTGGAGTGTGAGCGTGTTGTTGGGTCAGTTTGTCTCTTGCTGCTGTTTTAAAACTGATGGTCGTCTCCTTCAGTGGTTCCCACTTCACTAAATTATTCACTGCAGTGTTAAATATGCAGAAGGCTCTGTGTGTTCGTGTGTGTGTGCACGTGTGTGTGTGCACATATGCGTTTGCATGTGTTCGAAGGTGTGGGCGGAGCTTGTTTCCTGCTGTTCAAAAAAAGGTTAAAAAAAAATCTTAAATACAAAAAATTCTGTGTCACATAAAATTCTCCTGATGTTCAGGAAAAGAAAGATAAAAAATAAAAGAATAAAAAAGATTAAGAGAAAGAAGATGGTGTAGTACACCAGTTTATACCAGTTAATACCGGCTCAGTGGATTTTATTTTATGTACGATCTGAATATGTGTGTTGAAAAAGGACAAATAACGTTTGAGGGGGACCGATTTCACCGCTGCACCACTAACCCTGCAGCAGCGCAGCTGTGGTGTTGGAGGTGTTTAGCTGTGAAAATGATGGAGGAAGTTCAGAAAGTGGAGCTGCAGCAGACGGAGGGCGTATCGATCAGAACTCCACCTGATGGAGTCGTCTCGTCCGCTGTCAGAGAAACCAACTCTGAAAACTGATGCTGAGACCTGAACATGTGTGTGTATGTGCCTCCATATGATATCCTCGGGAACACAAAACCAGCGGTCACCATGGAAACGCAGAGAGATCTGCTTACAGTGCAGCAGGAAACAGAAGCAGTGAAATCCTGCAGTAGAGCTCAGATGTTCCACCGGGTCTGAATCTTTGCTTTAATCTTTGCTTTGATCTTTTTATTTATTTGAGACAGTCCAGGTAAATGACATCAGAACATAAACATCATGATGTAAACATGTCGGATTATAGCAGAGGTGCTAATTTCTGGGAACTCACTTTGGTTAACAACCCCCCACCACCCTCCCAGTCCAATACCAGGACCAGACTGGAGCAGTTCAAGTCCAGCCCTGATACTGTACCAGTTCTACTGCTTCTACCTGAAGGGATGAACCAGAGTTGTGTCAACACATAACAGACAACTTGACAAAGAGCCGGTTTAAACTGGATCTTTAGGCTCTTTGTTACTAGCAGCCTGATTGAAATGGTCTCCATGGAAACATGGCTGTCCAGAAGCCATTCTCAAGCGCCACTTCTGCTCCCTTACATACATAAATAGTGACGTTCATTTCAGACGTTGTCATATGTTGCCTCCCTCTTACTTCCATGCGTCTTTCATGCTGCCATGGTAATGAAGTCAGTTCCTCCACTAGGGGTCAGTGCTGAGTTCTGTGTTCACTCCTGCAAGCGGACATCAGTTTCAGACGCTGGTTGGTGGCGGTGATGCGCTACTGTTACACACCTCTACATCGCTGAAACGGCGTGGAATCATCTGCACAGACAACGAAACAATAGGCAGAAACATCCAAAGAAGAGCTCTGGAAATATTCCTGGAAAGTCCTTCAAGGACCCTGCCGAAGTATTCCTGGAAAGTCCTTAAAGGACTCTGCAGAAATATTCCTGGAAAGTCCTTCAAGGATCCTGCAGAAATATTCCTGAAAAGTCCTTCAAGGACCCTGCAGAAATATTCCTGGAAAGTCCTTCAAGGACCTTGCAGAAATATTCCTGGAAAGTCCTTAAAGGACCCTGCAGAAATATTCCTGGAAAGTCCTTCAAGGACCCTGCAGAGATATTCCTGGAAAGTCCTTCAAGGACCCTGCAGAAATATTCCTGGAAAGTCCTTCAAGGACTCTGCAGAAATATTCCTGGAAAGTCCTTCAAGGACCCTGCAGAAATATTCCTGGAAAGTCCTTCAAGGACCCTGCAGAAATATTCCTGGAAAGTCCTTCAAGGACTCTGCAGAAATATTCCTGGAAAGTCCTTCAAGGACCCTGCAGAAATATTCCTGGAAAGTCCTTCAAGGATCCTGCAGAAATATTCCTGGAAAGTCTTTCAGGGACTCTGCAGAAATATTCCTGGAAAGTCCTTCAAGGATCCTGCAGAGATATTCCTGGAAAGTCCTTCAAGGACTCTGCAGAAATATTCCTGGAAAATCCTTCAAGGACCCTGCAGAAATATTCCTGCAGAAATATTCCATTAAAATCCTGTGTTGGAGCTTCTTGGAAAGAAAGGTGGATCTTTAAAGAAGACTCACTCAGTCTCTGCTATTACAGGTTCTCGTCATAAAATGAGAATATCATGAAAAAGTTGGTTTATTTCAGTAATTCTTCTCAAACAGTGAAACTTCTATGATGTCGACATTCATTCCTCGTGGCCTGACATATTTCAAATGTTTATTTCTTTATTTCTTTGTGTCTTTGTCACGTTAAGTTTGTACCCTGAATACTGTCCATATTCCTCCACTAAGTCCGTTAACCGAGGAAAACCCCCATCTGGCTGTCCTATGAATGCTATCACGTCATCTGCAAATAGACCCAGTTTGTGCTCCGTACCTCCCGCCTCCACCCCTTAATGTTCTGGTTCTGCATAGTTGTTTGGGCCAGCGCTTCGATGAAGATATTAAAGAATGTTGGAGATGAACAACATCCCTGTCTTGTTGACCTCTCCAGGTCAATTCGACCCGTCAGGTTCCCCTTCACCTTCACTCTTGCTGTCGGCTCTTCATACAGTGATTGAATACTTTTGACAGAGTCCTGATTAAAACCAAACTTTTTCAGGACTTTATACAGATATGTCCACCTCATGCTATCAAATGCCTTTTCGGCATCCATACTCACTCGCTATCTTTCCTCTTTCTGGCCTCCTCTACTACATGTCATGTTTTCCTTATGCCATCCTGTGCCTGCCTTCCCCATATGAAGCCAGTCTGGTCCTCCTCTATAATTTCCGGCATGAGTGTGTCAAATCTTTTGGAAACTATGGATGTATACATTTTATAATATACATTAGGTATTGATATTGGCCGGTAGCTGCTACACAGCTCCTTACCTTCCTTAGGGATTATAGAGATTATAGCTTCTTTCCACGACGGGGATTCTTCCTTCTCTCATTGTGTGCTTAAATGATGTCAGCATTAGTGGGCTTAATTTCTCGTTAAATACCTTATAAAATTCAGAAGGGAACCCGTTGCTACCTGGTATTTTGCTGTTTTTCATTCTGCTTGTTGTGTCTTTCACCTCTTTTTCTGTAATGTCTGAGTGTAACTTTCTGTCCTGGTGCTCCTGTTGACGGCAGATCCAGCTTTCCTGGAAATGCTGGAAATGCTTCGATTTTCTCTCTTGCTGGATCTGGTTGTGTGTTTAGCGCCTCATAGTACTCCTCAAATGCCCACTCTATCTCCTCTAGTTCACTTAATACTTCGTTATTTTGAAGGTTTCTAATTTTATGGATGGTGTTTAAAGCTTGTTGATTCCTGATCCTTCTGGCCAGCAGCTTGCTTCGGGTTCCTCTTCGTATTTTGTCTGCTTCACAAGCCTGGCTTTCTTTTCCACCTCTGTTAGTGATATCTTAGCAATCTCTTCTGATTTCCCTCATCTTTTTAAGTGTTTCTGGCTCTTTATTAATTTTGTGCTGTCTCTCAAGTTCCTTTAATTGTCCGTTGAATTCATGATATCGTTCCATTTTATTTTTCTTCACGGAGGCGGCTTGTGCTCTTAATTTCCCTCTAATCACTGCTTTCACTGCGTCCTAGAGAATGGTGGATCCACTTCCATCATTTTCTTCTCTGGATCTGATTATATCTTTTTTTTATTTCCTCCACTACTTTTTTGTTAGTCAGTAACCCCATGTTTAGTTCCTCTTCCTACTAGTCAGGTTTACTGTCAGATATATCGCGCTGTGGTCTAACAGGTCTGTTACACCGATCCTACCCTGCACATGTCCTTTTGTTCAAGTAGTGCTCAGTTCTAGAGTAGGTTGAATGTGGGTGAAAAAATGTGTATAGTCCCTATCTAATGTATGCATGTCCCTCCAATTATCTGTGATCCCTTGTTCTTTTAGTTAATACTTCAGGTATCTTGAGATATGTGTCCTAGTCCTCCTTGTATTTGTGGTATCCAGGTCATAGTTTAATATCACATTAAAATCCCCCACAGATCAATATTCCCTCCATTTCCATCGCTATGATATCAAATAAAGTTTAAAAATTTTTTCTCACTGTCTGGTGATGCATAAACATTCATTAATGTGACCGTTTGTCCCTCCATTTTCCCTTTGACCACCACATATCTTCCCTCTTTGTCATATATTTCTTTGATTCTTTCAAATTTGAGCGAGTTCCTTATCAGCATCGCCTCCTACAGCTGAAATGAACGACAGAACGTGTTTGTGTAACCGTACGTTTCAGTTCTTCTTGTTCTTGGACGGCATGTTTTTCTTGCATGAAAATAACCAGCATCTCCTCTTTTCTAAATTCTTTTGACCAGATTGTTCATTCCACTGACATTTAATGACACCTTTTAATTCCCCTCTGTTGCATCACATTTTCCTTCTGTGCTTCTTTCACTTTCTCCCGTGTCACAAAATAAAGCAAAACCTCAGAAATGGCTGAGCTAAACAAACAAAAACAAACCAAACCTGGTCTTCCAGGCATTCGGGGTTTCGAACTTAACCTGCTACCCTGTTGGTGGGCGGGGGGTAAATCCCCTACTAGTGGTGGAGATCTCCTTGTTAGGTGCTTTCCAAGCTCATTATACGGGTCCAGCATTTTAATAGATGTCCAGGGCTCCCGGTCGAAGCCTTCCTCACACCATCTTTCAGTTTACAACCCTTGTTCTTAATATATGTTCCACGTGTGAAATAAGGTACCCCTTCCCCCTCATTTCCTAAAACCAACTGGAGTTCTGAGCAAAACAAGTTCACATTTGTTATAATATTCAACTTTTAAGCGTCTGTTTAACGATGTAATGGAATCTTTTAAGCATTTGTCTTACTCTCCCACTGGGTGTTCAAGGTCCCTC